>NC_064627.1:341553412-341853412 GCF_023864275.1 Schistocerca cancellata
TCAACAATCGACACCTCTGCAGAAAGGCTGCAGGAGTTATAAGAACAGTTGAAAGAACAGTTCTATGAACAAAGACTCATTTCCTATTTGTTCAAAACAATACCTGTCACCTATGAACAACTGTGTAAGGCAAGCAGGTCACAAAATGTAAAAATCTGTATGCAAGAAATGGTAGTGTTAGTGACAGTGACACTGCAATGCATTCATGTTTACATCATGGCCATGTTGTGCAGGCAGTTGTATGTAACATCTTCAAAGGCAATTATGTTTCTAAAAAAAATTATTCACACAATTCCTCTTTAATTTTTGAAAGCTGTCACTTAAAATCACTTGAACCATCAATAGTCAAAGGTAGCTACTACCCTTGTGCGTTTCTGTTTGACATAGTATTTAGCACAAGTAATCACGTCACAGCATTTGTACTATTTGTTTACAACCACCCTATATACCTGAGCCCAATGGTATCACGAGAAAGGTGACAAACCATTGATTCAAAATGTTTCAAAGACCAGGGCACGGTATCTTCTTTCTGTACTCTTTCACTCTGCTTGTCTTATAATGAAGATTGATTCTATAGGACCAAAATGTATAATTTCTTTTGGTATTAAGGTTGACTACATTCCTGTAATTTATCACCTATCTTCACTGTCTCAAAGTCTGGTTTTCTCATTCTATTTTCCAATTCTATAATTTTAATTATGGAAATGTCTAGTTTCAGTGGGGCAAATTATTTTAGTATGTATTATATATAGTCACATGAGAAATTTGTACAGTGTTCCTGTGATGGCAAGCACTTTTTGGTTGGAAAAAAAAAAACAAAAAAAAAACTATGCAATTCAGAGCCGGGTACTTCATGCCATTCTACATAAATGTTATATTCCCTATGGAGAAGTGCAAATTAATTTCTCCTTCTATAAAAGATATGTGAATATATTTCCTATTCACAAACACATGATGATAATTACTTTCTTGTGTTCAATGAATATTTTCTGCCTATGTGAGAAGTTACCCCAGAATATTATCCCATAGGGCATCATGACTCAAAAAAAAAAAAAAAAAAAAAAAAAAAGGTTAACTTACATATATTTCCGTGTGCCCAAAGTGTGCAGTTCTTTACAGTTACTGAATTTGTGTGTAATCAGTAAAGAACTTTAACCCTACAGAACAACTATTGTGATTTTTTCCCACTATGACAATGTAGCATTCCTGTTTGTATTACTTTAACATCGCAGTGCAACTTTCAGTAACCTGTTTCTTTAAAAAGTAATAAATGAGGCATGTGCTGAAGCATTACGGATGATTCAACTAAATGCCATAAATAAGTTGCAATAGATCGAAACTGAAATTTCAGCTCTTAAAAATTTTATACGCTAAGAGAATGTAGAAATAACTGTCTCGGCAGAACAGACCTTTTGAAATTCAAATTGAGATAGATAAAGAAAGTACAGGAGCATTAAGGTTTAATGAGGCTTAAAGTATCACAAATGAGGTCACTACCGACAGAACACATACTTTGATAGGGAAAGGACATCAAACATGTCCTTTCAAGGGAATCATCCTGCAATTCACATCACACAGTTTATGGAAATTGTGGAACCTACATCTGGAGGGTTGGATGATGATTTGAACTGTTGTCCTCCCAAATGCCAGCCTAGTGTCTTGCCACTGTGCCACTTTGGCCAGTGTGATTGACTACCGGTCCCATTATTGCAAAGGTGGATGACAACCCTTTAGTATTAACTGATCAAGGATTTTCTATAGAGTTGCTAGGAATGGCATATTTCAATGTATATGGAAAAAAATTAAGCTTGTAGCTAAGGACATTAAATATTATATGACCACACCATTTTAGTGTCTTATTGGAGATACCATCAAATACTTAAAAACTATTACTTTTAAGAGTCATTAGTTATTTACATGTTCCATAATTAATTTTAACAATTTTTTTAACAAAATTATATGGAATGAGTCAGTTTACAGGATATATATATATAGGAATGAATCATGTTGCTCATTATTTAAAAATCTGAAATTATTAGCAGTAATCCCCCCCCCCCCCAAATATAATGTTGTCATTTTTCTGCATACCAATTTAAAACTATGCAGGGAGAACCGCTTTGATCACACCTATAATACACGAAAAAAGAAAATTTTATGCTCCATCTCATCATTTAAACTTACATGCTCAGACTCCCTAGGATATGGGAATGAAAATTTATAAAACTTATAAAAAACTAAAAGCGAAGAACATTCTGAGAATGGATCTAGATTCACTGAAAAGAAAGCTATACTCTGCTTCAGAGATGCTGCTATTCTGCTGAATGAATGATGAACTGAATATTTGAGCAGGATGTAGTTTATTAATTGTATTTTTGTGTGAATATGTAAAGGTATCGTTTCATTAAAAAAGTTACATTAATGTTTAAATATAATGCCATGTTATTATATATGAGTTTTATATCAGTGAAATTGTATTAACCATATTTTGACTTGTCTCCTGTACTCTAAATCAAATGTTTAGCATACATATATTATGAGACAAATAAACCATATTCACAATAACATATAAATTAACATATTTTTCAGTACTACTCATGCATCTACATTAAAACTATGCTTTTGTACAGGCTACCAGTATTTAAATAATAATTTGTTTATGAAATTGAAGCCACTGCCCAGAAGAAATGGGCTTTCTCAGAATTCTATGAAAGTCAATTTTCAGAGAACCATTCAATAATTATTTGAAAAATGTATGACCAATTTTTTGTGTTGCTTTCTCTCTAATTGGGTTTATTATAACACTATTAACATCTTTCTTATTTCAGATAAGAATGAATGAGAAATTTTCATTTCACATTTCCTCTGTATAGTTTTTTAAGTTCTTGAACTAATGTCTCCATCTATTTTTTAATAGTAATTATCAAACATAATGAAACTATCTTTCATAATGTTCCTACTTTCTTTAATAAAAATAATGTCATTATCTATGCTTTATTTCACTCTGTTCCTCTCTTAATAATATTTCGTACTGATTGGATTTCATTGTCCATTGTCCATTTCTGACAAGGTATACGTATGCCGGGGTACTTTTCTTAGAATGTTACAGTCCACTTTATACTATGAAAGCACTCCAGGATCCATAATTCTGGCTATTTTATAGATTTTCATTTTCATCATGCACTGATTTAATACTTGTAGTCATCCAAGGTTTTTTTGAAGATAGTGATCCACGGTTTTTAAAGACAACCTAGTATCACACAATTATTACTTTTGTCTATGGGAAAACTGCTTTGAAAAATGGTTATAAGCTTCTTAACAAATATGTTGTATTTAGAGCAACATTTTTAAGCTTTCTCTAAAATTTTCCATTTGTTTTGTGATTAAACACACTCATTGTTTTTGTAGAGTGTTTATGTATATCTAAATTATGTAATATGTCTTGCTGAGTATAATGATCTGACAATATATTTCCGCCCCCCATCCCCCCCCCCTTTTTTTTCTTTTTTTTTTTTTTTTTTGAGGTATTAGCATACTACTAAATATCTCTAGCTCATTTTTCCTGTCAGATTCCCCTAAGACATATACATGAAAATCATCACAAATCAATGTTTCCTTCTTTCTGCATGATGGACAGCACAATAAGGGATCAAATTTTTCAGTAATGTTTCTCAATTACTCAGAACACGGTAAGAATAGCAATTATTACAATGTCTAAATTATTACAATGTCTAACATTAACATAGTTCTATATCCTGATGTAAACATAATTAAATATTTATATAATAGAGGGAAACATTCCACGTGGCAAAAATATATCTAAAAACAAAGATGATGTGACTTACCAAACGAAAGCGTTGGCAGGTCAATAGACACACAAACATACACACAAAATTCAAGCTTTCGCAACCAACGGTTGCTTCATCAGGAAAGAGGGAAGGAGAGGGAAAGACGAAAGGATGTGGGTTTTAAGGGAGAGGGTAAGGAGTCATTCCAATCCCGGGAGCGGAAAGACTTACCTTAGGGGGAAAAAAGGACAGGCACACACACCCATATCTTTGTTGTTAGATATAATTAAATATTTAAAAATTTACATTAATTTTATGACTTAACAGCTTCTTCTTCGTCCTGAAAAGAATATATAGCTAATTTATAGCTACGCACTTTTAAGATTTTCTATGGTTGCATAAATATGGTATTGAGACAAAAGAATGACCAATTTTTTTTTCAAATGACTAAGCTGTTGCAAACAAAATACTTGGTTTACTTTTTACTCCCCTAATATACTGTTGAAGCAAGTCAATTTCCTATTTCCCTCTACTCTTATGAGATGAACTGGGGAGTCTTTGTCAGTTTAATTTCCTGTAATACTGTCCATCTGAATTCTAGTTTTGGACTGACATTAGTCTCACCTGAGCCTAATAAGTGCAGAGGTTTGCATTCGTGTTCTGGTAGACCCCAGACCACTTACACTTCCTGCCAATAGATCTGATGACTTATCCAATTGTAAGTCATAAGAAGTGAACCTCTCTGCAGGAACCAAAGAAACTACAATGATATGAAGTCTGACAGCCATTGCAAAGAAGCTGCACAGCTCCGTATTTACTCACTTAACAGTAGTGTTATCCAGGGCTGGTCTTGGCATCATAGGACCTCAATAAAACCCACACTTGAGGGGTACAATGGATAACACTATTTTGTCCAGGTCACATCTAATACTATATTTTATGTTCCATACTAAATAAGCAAAACTGTTTCCAGCTCCTCCAACTACAAGCATTAGGTCATCATTGCCTAAATCTTTACACATATGTTTAAGTTTTTTGTTACCAGGGTAAGGATAGCATAGAACTTGTTTCATGTACACTGAACCTACAGCTGCAGCAGAAATGCTAACTAGAGACAGAGCTCGTCTTTTCCTATTTTGTTACTCTCTTGATTTATCTGTAAGTTTCCCAGATTTTTTCTATTATATCTCATATTCCTCAATACTTATAAAAGAGTCTTTCTTCCAGGGGTAGTTTGAAAATATTTTTCCACGCAAGTGACTTATGATTCGGTGCCCCTTCTCTCCCCTTTCTCCTTGTACGCTTTCACCTGTGTCAGTGTTTGCTACTACTTGTGATACACACTGTGGTGTCACCGCCGGACACCACACTTGCTAGGTGGTAGCCTTTAAGTCGGCCACAGTCCGTTAGTATACGTCGGACCTGCGTGTCACCACTGTCAGTGATTGCAGACCGAGCGCCGCCACATGGCAGGTCTAGTCTAGGAGACTCCCTAGTACTCACCCCAGTTGTACAGCCGACTTTGCTAGCGATGGTTCACTGTCTACATACGCTCTCATTTGCAGAGACGACAGTTTAGCATAACCTTCAGCTACGTCATTTGCTATGACCTAGCAAGGCGCCATATTCTTCAAGAATGTGTTCTGAATGGATAATATTGTGAATCATGTACCATCAAGAGCGACGTTCATCATTAATGGATTAAAGTTAAGTATCAAACTAAATACGTCCACTTTCTGAATTCTCATCCTTGTCATGTTCCAGACCTCACGTCAGTATAGTTCTTCCCTCCTCACGCCAGCCTGCGTGAGCTAAAACGCGTGCATTTCGGCCTCCAATCATAATATGGTGTTGGCTCTTCTGCCAACACAACACACACTATATATAAGTATTGCTCTTGGGAAGCCCCTCTCAGCTTGGCACCCCAAGTGGCCCCTACAAGTTGTGGTATGTCCTGTATAAAAATCTTTCAGCTGTGGCAACTCTGGCATCCCTCTCAGCTTGGCGTCCGTGTGGCAGCTTGGGTTGACTAAGCGTCAAACTGGCACTGCTTTCTTCTCCAATTTTGGCAGAAAGTGAGCTCTACTGGCTAAAAAAACAGAAATTTTGCTAACAAAAAAATTTCACCTTTTTGTCCTCTGCTTGTACCTGTTCCCGGTAGATTCAGTTGATATTTTTTGCAATAGTTTTTACTCGCAAGAAGCTGAATGCTGTTACAAATTTTATTTTCATTTCATGACAAAGCACCCCCCCCCCCCCCCCTGCAACACAAGACTATTTTCTATTTTATTAAATTTGTATTAAAACTTAATGTGAACTTATCTGCTTTTAGTAATGAAACTCAATTTCATTAAGACTGTGTGTCCATCAGCTCTATTGCAATCATATATAAAGATACACTAGGAATATTGCAATCATATATATATATTCTCCCCTCCTTGTTCTCTACAGAATATGTTCTAATAAAAATAACAATAATTCAATTTCAAACAATGAAAACTCCAGGATGGAACGTAACAAGATTATGATAGTTACTACTCACCATATAGCGAGATCTTCAGTCAGATATAGTCATAATAAAATGACTGTCACATAATAAGCTTTTGGCCAAAATACGTGAGACATGAGGAATAAACTCAGGCATGATCTGAATTCAGGCTTTATAGTACTTGGCCATGGTCGCAGTATACAAGTCTTTGACACAGACCTTAGCTGAAAGCTTATTTTGTGACAGTCTTTCTGTTGAGTCTATCTGTGACTCAGCATCTCTGCTATATGGTGAGTAGCAGCTATCCTTTTCATAATAATTAAATTTGATGGTAAGATGTGGGGAATGAACTCCAGTGTGATCTGAATTCAGGCTTTATAGTACTTGACCACAGTCCCAGTTTATAAGCCTTTCCCTCCTCAAGTACATCTTGATCAAAATTACTAATTCTTTAATTTCCCAGGAACTATTAGGTTGTGTGTCTAACACATATAAGCAAAATTTCATTACTTTCACAGCCTTCCAACCATTCCACCAGTTCCAAAATCGATCCCACTACATTACCTTTGACATTGCTTATTTTGAAAACCGAAGTGTATTGACGTTAACTCTTTCACAGGAGTTACTATCAAGTGGTCCCAACCAGAATGCTGAAACTCACTGAAGTCAGTTGGCCTCAGGATCTGGCCTCTTCTTCTGAAGTATGGCAACATTCACACTTGTTACACTTCACTAATCAGGTTCAAAAATTTTAAAAACACCCATCTTAAACTAACCAGCAGGTATAAAGGAATGTCAAATTACAAGACTATGATTATTTCTAACATTAAAATGAAGCCTAGAAATACATCTGTTTGCGAGAGCTGAACTATGTACTTTTGATGTTGTTTTACTATACTTAAAGCCAACACTGACAAATCCAGTTATTTAAATACACACAGCTTAAATTTGTACAAGCAAGAAACATTTTAATATGCTTCAAATCTCTTATTTACACAACTGTTTATGAAAGCAAAATTCTCAATGCACTCATAGACACAGCACTGACACGTAATCCTCCAGTTTTCTCAAAATTCTAATTTCAGGCTAAATCAGTAACTGTACAGTGCTGATATACTGACATGTATCCTACACTACTCACCAAATAATGGTGTCTTTAATGCACTGAAAATTAAAAAACTTAAATACACTATATTGATGTTCCATAATTATTAACAAATGGAAAACTTCTGGAGACATAACTGCAGAAGGTAGTATTGCATAGTGTACAAACTGCTTGCAATAGCAGGTTCATCACTGGTGGCAATAGGACGATTTGTGTCCGCATTAAAAATATACAATATTTGAAAACATCCAACTAAATCCTTACTGGAGATCAGCTAATGGATCCTTAGCAAAAATTAAGAAGCAATTTTACAAAGCATAACTTGGCGAAACTGAAGCTTGCAGAAGAATGTAGTTATATACAATAAGCTCTTATTTGCAACAAATATTGGGTATTTACAGACTGACACACTGTACATTTACCACCAAAGAATATCAAGACAATTTTGGACATGAGAGAAGTTTTTATTTGGTAACTGCTGAAACGCTAAACTCTGGAACCATGCACATACACAACATTGCTCCAGTTATTCCTGTTTCATCATTATGTGGTTCTTTTCAGTGTTAAGATAGTACTGACCTTCTTTAACATTAGTTCAACTCTTCACGACCTGTTTGTTGCTGCAACAAATACTTTTATTTCTGTCTAAGCAGAACTGTTTCCTACTACATTATAAACCATTCTATACATATGTTACACAATTAACTATCAATCAGCATTATATCTAACATAAAATTTGTGTGTGTGAGCTGCATTTGCATGAGTGAGTATGTGTGTGTTTGTTGTCTAATTATGAAGAAGGCCTTACTGGCTGAAAGCCTGAATATTTGTGACAGTCTTTTTGTTGTGCCTATCTGCGACTCAGCATCTCCGTTATAAGGTGAGTAGCAACTTCCCTTATCACAATATTGTTCTAAAATTTCTGCTGTGTAATGAAAGAAAGGAATAGGTATCATCAGGTAAACAGAAATTTAATGGTGACACTATATCCAACACTACCTGGGCAATTAAAGTACCCACGATGCTGCAAAACACTTAAGAAGTTATGGATCATACTTCAGTTGGTTTATATGTCACGAACAGTGACACTATTACAAAAAATTGTTACCTTGCAAGATGATATCATCATATGATGCTTGATTTAATGTGAGCACTCACACATTAAAAGTAGCTAATTACTTTTGAAAAAATCATACACCTTAAGCTCTAGAATATCAGCAATTTCTTTTGAGGAGGAAGGTACAACACACTTTCATACGTATCGAGTATTTATAGCTTTTCCTGTTTCGAGGCTCAACTTTCAAAAGATTACTTTTCTACGACTTCCACATTTATGTGGATTCTAATTTTCATTCTATTATTTCACATAAGTTATTTAATCAATCAAGCAATGAAAAGTAAACTAATGTATTTTTTTCTTGAGTGTATGGTTTAAGTTTCTATTTTATGTGCAAATAATAACATTCATTCTAATATTTCACAGAAGTTATTTAATCAAGCAAGCAATAAAATGTAAACTAAAGTATTTTTTCTTAGGTGTGGTTTCAAGTTTCTTTTTTATGTGCAAAAAGAGAAGGGCATAAAATAACATTCACTATATATGCAAGAACATACTCAGTTCTCTCATTTTGTCCTGCTGTACAGGTGTTAGTCTTGCCAAGTGTTCAGAACCACCATTCACAAGGCCTTTCTCTACATCTTCATTGGCCCTTGCTTCCATCAGTAAGTCGTACTTTCTATTTCCTTTGTATCCTTCTGATACATCAGCTGGCACTGAAAACCTGGAAATAAAAATCTTTTTCTCCTAAATAATATGAATTGGACAGAGCTGAAACATATGATTAATAAGTAACATTGTCATTACATTGGGTAAATAAAAGAGCTACTGGCTCAACAATTTTAAAGAAAAGTGAAGAAATAAAGAAGTAAGATCTCTATTACTGTCAGTGTTCCACTGTTATACATATCAAGAATGGGAAGTAATATAAATTCTTTTACAGTAAGTATTTATTGTAAATTCTGTTTGAAATAACCTGTTGTGTTCTTCCACTATTGTATAATTTTTAACATACAAATGGATCCAACCCAACTGAAATCCAGTTAACAGCAGAAAGTGAATCTATAAAGTATTAGTACTTCTGTGTTTCAAGAATTGTAATTTAAAGTATTTATCCTACTGCAGGTGTTTGCATTTGGTATCATACAACATCTGGTGGAGCATTTCCATTTCCCTTAGTAGATGGTGTAGTTCCTCTCCCTGTCCACTGCTATAGACAGATTTTTGAGCTGCGATAAATTATGAACTTAAGTTTTCTCAAATCACAAAACAATGCTTTTTCTCTGTTTTCTCACCTTCCACACTGCCCCAATCAGAAACTAATCTTATAATTAAAAAAAATATACTTTGAAAAATGGTTATACTCTTCTGCTAAGTTACCCAAACAAGAAGTTTTGTATTTTATTTGTAAGCTGCATGGGATGTATTCTTTACACAATATTTTACTCTGATTCAACAATGTTTCACCACACTGCAATTCTTATAAACAAGTCAGTAGTTTACTGATTTTAATTTTTTACACTCTAATTTTTTCATGCAATAAATTTACTTTAATCTTTTTATCGCTTAGTCTTTCAAGCTCAACATTTTAGTTATAATTAATTGATAGCTTGCAAACAGAGTTCACCCTTAAAATACTTGGTGGCCTTGCACAATGACTACAGTGATACTCCCATGAGAGCCACCTTCCTGGACACTGACCTCCTCCTCTCTGATGGCTCCGTCCCCACTCCGTCCAAATTAAATCCACCAACCACCAACAATACCTGCACTTTGACAGCTGTCACCTCTTCCACACCAAAAATCCTTCCATACAGCCTAGCCACACGGGATGGCATATCTGACGTACTGACAAGAGCTCCCTTGCCCAGTATGCTAAAGGTCTCACTAGGGCTTTCACTGACAGGCACAATCAACCAGATTTAGTCCATTAACATCTCCTTTGTCATTTCCCCACACACTCCCAATCCTCTGACCACCCCAATAACCAGCTACAAAGAAATTCCCCCTTCATCAACCAACACCACCCCGAACTTGAATAAATGAACCACATCCTTCATTGAGGGACATCCTATCCATGATCCTTTCCACCCTGCCTAAAGTGCTTCTCTGTCACCCAATCAACCTTCATAACACCTCAGTTAGCCCATCCCTACACTACTCCAAAACCCAACCACTTGCCACAGAGATCTTGTCCCTGTGGAAGACACAGGTGCAAGACCTGCCCAATCCACCCTCCTATTCCAATCCTTTCAAAGGCTTATCCTCCCCTATCAGAGGCTTGGCCACCTGTTAAAGCAGCCATGTGGCATAGCAGCTCTGCTACAATCAATGGACAGCTTTTTACATTGGTATGACTACCAACCAGCTGTCCCTCAAAATGAATGTCCACCACTACCCTGTGGCACAGCGTGCAGCTCAACATAACATGCTTGACACAACCTGGGCCATGTGTATCCCCCCTTCCACCGCCAGCTTTTCTGAACTGCGCAGATGGGAGATATACTTACAAAACATTCTCTGCTCCTGAAATTATCCCAGGTTCAACCTATAGTAACCCTCACCCTCACTGTGTGCACCTTCTGCCAATGCACCCAAGTGTCTTTCTCCTTCTCTGCTCATCTCTATTTTTCTGACCCCCCCCCCCCCCCCCCCCCAATCCAGATAGCTGCTTTCCTTTAGCGTGACAGCTAAATTCCGATCCGAGCTGCCAGAGATGGCAGTCATGTGTGCATGAAATGTGGTTGCTTGTGTGTGTGTGTGTATGTGTGTGTGTGTGTGTGTGTGTGTGTGTGTGTGTGGTTCTTTCCTGAAGAAGGCTTTGGCTGGAAGCTAAATCTTAACAGTCATGCTCATCTGCAACTTAATATGTCATCTTTATGGTGATTAAATATATTATTATTATTATTGGTCAGTTAATTAAAAATATTCTTTACTTATTTATTGTTATAAATAAATATTCTTTGTGTGTGTTTATATTTTAATTATTGGTTTAGTTTTGGTTTTAGTTGCTTTAGCTTAATTCCTTATTTCATTTTATCTTTACTCTCCTGAAAACCTGGAAAATATAAATATTTCATTTTAAATACCACAGGAGAGCAAGAGATGTTTTCCACAGTGGCGACTCACGGAAATTCCTCGTCATTATCCGCTCCACCTGAAATCTCTAAAACCTTTACTCGCTTCGCAGATCGTTTGGCACAGCTGTGTGCTATGTTGTTTGATGAGTCTGATGATAGGTCCAACAATTTAGCAAGTTTAATTTTATTAATTTGGAGATAATCTCTTGATGAATTCTGAGCATGGAAAATTCAGGTTCACACTATCATTCCAAACTTCGCCTCTGAGTGATCTACATCTTGTAATATCTCTACTGTGATAATTAACTAATTTCAGTATGGAGATATACACACCTTGAATACTTGATGTTAGCTATCGGATTTTACTGTGTGCAAAATACTACTTCAATATTTACTATATACCATAATGGCGTCTCACAACAATACACACTCTCTCCTCCTCCCACAGGTCCGATCTCTCCATTTCCTTCACAAAGAGTCTTTAAAACAAAATCTTTGGTTCCGTAAGACACAGATATATGTTCGTAGCACAGAACAACCTATTCTCGCAATCGGGACATGCCATTCACCACAATATCAATTCGTCGCACCCAAATTAGGGTTCTGCATGCATTGTTACACCATAGTGAGTAGCAATCTATCCTTTCCCTCTGTTTCTTGTGATTCATATGCCACAATATCCCCTTCTCACAAAGCTATCTATCACAACAGTTGCATTCCATCCCACAATTAACTTCCCTACCACATCTCAAACATTTCAGGATTGTTACAAATAATTTGGAAATGGGCCAACTAACACAACTAAAATTTACACACTTTAGACCCAAAAGCTGTATAACGCATGGCATATACCATTATTAAGTGACAAAAAAAGACCACAGTTATATGAATAGTTACCAATCTGTAGACTGTAAAAATGTTTTGGCCCCCTTTTAAATTACAGTGATATGAAAATCACACAATTTTTAACACTACACTAATGTGTGGTTAACAACAAAACCTACTTACATGTGACAATTACTACTTATTAAAAAGACTTAATTAGTGCACATGAAATTATGACACAACCCAAGTGTCAGTGTATTTAAATTACTACCAGTACATGACTTTTTTATGTAACAACAGTGGTTATCTACTTAGCCTGAAAAATACATATGCCTAACTGAGCAGTAACAGACTGTGGGAGAAGTCAGTTACCTTTTAAATCTGCTATGAAAAGTGGCTGTAAAGTAATCAGAAACTACTACAATTTCTGTAAACTAATACTGCAATGCTGTGTGAAACATAAATAAAAAACAAGAACAAAGACATCCTATGTTCATAAGAAGCAATGAGCAGTACTACTTTTAAATGCCATGTGGCTTCTTTACTTATACTATTGTAAGTTTTCTGTAAAAAGAAATAGGAAAATCATCTGATAAAATTACATTAGGTTTTATATTCACTAGTAGCTACCATTTCTTAGACAGATTTTTTAGGTTTGCTAGTCCCCCCGAAGTGAATACCAGTCGTTTCATTTCATATTAGTAATATTTTATGTCACTATTTTCTGGAAACTTATAACAGCACTCTGTAGAACTTTTAAATACGTTAGTGTTTTGAAAAGAGGTTTAATGGGGTCATTATGAACAGTAAGTGACAATTTTGTGAGAATAATTAGGACGCCATTTTCTTACCTTTAGTGATACGCATATGCTCAAATTCCCTGGAAATAGAATGTGCAGTCCATTAGTCCATTCCAAAACTTTATCACAGCAATTCTATCTCTCTTGGTTAACAACTCCTCTTTTGTGTCATTTTTTATATTAAATGATCATGTAGAGCAAGGACAGATACCGTATGCAAAACTTTATGAATGCACAATGTGCCATATGCATGTGGTTACTACTTGGTACACTTTGTCCAGTGTGATATTTCATTTAGCAGTGCAATGTAACACTGTTTCTTCTGGCATTTGGTGCGGCATGCTTCGGTCAGCATGACTTTCTTCAGTTCGGCAGAACTGTCATAACAGCGCTGTTTGATCTTCACTAGTTACCCCTGGTATAAAGAAAGCTCAAAGGTCCAGTAGCTGGTTGCACAAAAAGAGACATTCTAGCGACTCAAAAGCGTTTACAAATGAAAGTGAACCACAGTTATTTTTTGAAGAGAAAGATGTGAATTCTCAGTATCTATTATGTTGTCTCCTAATGACAGATATAGCAAATTTGCAATAGCGCAGCATTTCAACACCAGGTACAAAGAATAATGATTTAGTTGGTGATGAAAGAGTAAAAAATTACAATGATCGACAGATGATTTGTAAAGGGTTCATTGCTTTGTATATCGATAAGAACGTTGTGGTAAATTTGCAGGCCTGGGGCACGTGATGTGATTAGTTGCATGAACAGCAAATTCTCTGGAGTCACACACATTATTACACCATCAGTTTCAAGTTTTTGATGGAACTGAATGAATAGTGAGGAGACAACATACATTATTGTGAAGTACAATGGTTAAGTTGAGGGGCATGATTGGAACGATTTTTCGATTTCAGACGCACTATTATTGAATTTCTGGAGGGAATAGGAAAGTAGGAACTAAAATTAGGAGATCCTAATGGGATCGCAGACATGTCTTTTTAGTGGACTCGACTGCACACTGACAAGCAACGTACAACTGATTTAATAGGGAAAGTGAATTCATTTAAAAAGAAAGTTGCATTGTAGAAGGAACAGATCCCCCCCCCCCCAATCTCACACACACACACACACACACACACACACACACACACACACACACACACACACACAAAGGAGGGGGAAAAAAATCATGCACTTCCCTCCGCTCTCTAGCAGTAAACAAAATCTGAATTTTGAGAATTCATTGGGGCACTGAAAGAATTACAGGATCAGTTTTTTTAAACATTTTCAGGATGCTGCCAATCTTTTTATGAGCTGTTTTTGAGACAGTTTGTTGTTTCAGTTGAAACTGCCCCTGCACATGTGCTAAAGGAACTGACCGATCTGCAATGTAATTCCCATTTAAAAGAGAAAAATCTTGTATTTTAAAAAGTCCAGGAGTTTACGAAGTTTTCCTTGAGAAGAATTTCGAAGTCTTCATAAGAAACTTCAAATGTACATAAACTTTTTGATTAACATGTGAGTGTGAATGAATCTTTTGAAAATTACAAAATTTAGTAAGTCATGATTGCATGGCAAACTAAATGGCGAAAATCTGTGAAACTCTTTGTGTCTGCCAGTGTGCCAATAATCTGAGGCAAGTATAAATTTTTATTGTGTTTTCAGTGAGCCAAAAATAATTAATTAATAGTGAAAATTGTTTTCTTTGTAATCTATGTTGCTGGGAAATATGAAACCAAGCCACATACAAAACATTCATTCTTCCTTGTGTGACTACATTGCCATTTAACGTTGCAGGTTCGCAGTCTCAGACAGTGTGGCATGTTGGTGGAGGAAGTGTGCAGTTGGACAACAGATATCGACATGTGGGCAAGAGCTTTGCGCTGATGTAGAATTCTTGACCACCGCTAATGAAGAGATTCAACATTTCTCTTTGAATTTTTAAAATTTTTGCATGAAAGTATATCAATTACATTTCCCCCAAAAATGCAGAACCTGGTGCAAGCATCAAATGGAAATGAATTTCGGCACCCATTCACATTACCCTTTTACACTATTGACAAGGTGCCAATGTACAGAATGGAATCACTCATGAATCTATGTGAAAACAAGTTATGAAGACACACATTGCACAAAACTGACCCTAACAATGAAGGAAGAAACAATGATCAATGATTATAAATAAAGGGGTCATCCAAGGCGAAAATAGATAACAATGTTAGAAATGAAAGAGTGAGCACTCTACAGATATAAGAATAAATTCTAACAATTTTGTGTTTAGATGATCACAAAGATGCATAACAATCACAATAGCTGAGCACATCAGGAAACAACTTTTTATCAAGATGATATTAAGTGTTGTAGGGCCAACCAGCTAATCAGATATGGCCATGGAATGTCACGATCTTGCAGCTTGTGTGTGCGAGTGCACTCTACAGAATTCATTACTTTTCAATTGTTAAATCTTATGTGCTCTCCATTATCAAGAACATACCTCGGCAATAAGAAAAAGAGTGCTTACATTACTAAGGAATTCCTTGGTGTGGCATATTAATGCAATCTTCTGCTGTGATAAGTTTTGTCATAACTGACTTAATAGCAGTTAATAAGCAATTTACAAATGTATCCTTGTGCTTTGGCTGAATGCAAAAGTGGTCAAGCTCCTATGCAGTATGTCTTACTTTTCTGCCCAACATTATACACGCCATTTTTAGGTGGAATGCAAGAACAAGTGCATTGTACAATGCTCTAAGGCAGATCAGTTTTGATGAAACACACCACAACAGACACATTGAGGTGAGAAACACCATGGGATACCTCCTAATTTGTATCTGACCTCCTTTTGCCATGTAAAGTGCAGCAATTTGATGTGGCTTGGGCTCAACAAGTCGGTGGAAGTCTCTTGAAGAAATTCTGAGCCATGCTGCCTCTTAAGCCATCCATAATTGTGGAAGTGTCACCAGAGCAGGATTTTGTGCACAGACCGACCTCTACTGACCTCTCGATGGGATTCATGTTGGACAATTTGGGTAGCCAATCCATTCGCTCAAATTGTCCACAATGTTCTTGAAATCAATCATGAACAACTGTGGCCTGGTTACATGGGCACTGTCATCCATAAAAATTCTGCTGTTGTTTGGGAACATGAAGCCCATGAATGGCTACAAACAGTCTCCAACAGGTTCAGTTGGACCACAGGACCAAGTCCATTCCATGTAAACACAGCCCACACCATTATGAAGCCACTATCACCTTGCACAGTGCCTTGTTGACAATTTGAGCCCATGACTTCCTGCCCAGGCTACAGTTTTCCAGTCATCTAGCGTCCAAGCAATATTGTCACAAGCTCAGGAGAGGTGCTGTAGTCAATGATGTGCTGTTAGCAAAGGCACTTGCATTGGTTGTCTGTTGCCACAGTCCATTAAATCCAAATTTCACCACACTGTCCTAATGGATAAGTTCGTCATACATCCCACATTGATTTCTGTGAATATTTCATGCAGTGTTGCTTGTCTGTTAGCACTGACTACACTAAGCAAACACTAGTTCCCTCAATCGTTAAGTGAAGGTTGCTGGTCACTGTGTTGTCCATGGTGAGAAGTAATGCCCGAAATTTAGTATTCTCGGCATAGTCTTGACACTGAGGATCTCAGAATACTAAATTTCCTAACACTTTGCGAAATGGAATGTCCATGCGTCTAGCTCCAACTACCATTCCATGTTCAAGGTCTGTTAATTCCTGTCGTGTAGCCTTAATTACTTTGTAAACCTTTTCTTATGAATTATGTGAGTACAAATGATAGCTAAGCCAATCCACTGCCCTTTTATATCTTGTGTATGTGATCCTATCACCATCTGTACAAATCCATGTGCTATCCCATGACTTCTGCCACTTCAGTGTAGTTTCATAGTAATATGAGCTGTCTGGTTTCTCTCTCATAGAAGCTCATGCATCAGACATCCGCAAAAACAAAATTTCATAACAAATGTATAGAAAACAGCAAAAATGAAAGTGACAATGAATTTCTTCTTGCTATTAATGTACAATATTTGACAGTGAATAGAAGGATTCAATAGATTTACTGCAGAAAAAAGGGGAAGAAAAAGGAAAGTTTGAAGCGCACTTTTCAGCATAAATGATGATTAGGTTACTACAGAAAGCACAGCACAAAAGAAAACAAAAAGCTCAACTTTTTTCATTGCTTGCCATGTACTATATGCGCTCAGACATTCAGTTTCTTATCGCATCTTATGTAGGATCAGATTAACTTCTTAGGATTTGTAAGTGGGGAATCTTAAGCTATGATCACAAAAATTCAGGTCTTTCATGCCCAGTTTGTTAAGAATACATACCAGCATTTAAGTGACTGCCACATCGAGTAACAATTTGTCTAAGCTGAAAATCAGAAATTGTACTGTGGTTTGAGGTTAAGTTAAATTTTCCATCTCCATAACTGCCTTGGCAATCAGATTAAAGGTCAGAAGAGCCATCAATAGAACCACACCCAGTAATGTACTTTGGTATTTAAACCAAAACCCAAGTTAATGACTGCTCACTTATAGGTTCTGACTTTCACTCAAGCACTTATTACTTTTTCTGCTTTATATAATCATTTTGTTCTGAGACACTGAAATCACACTAGTAGAAACAATAGCTGATTGGAAGGAAATCTAGATGAATGTGGTTGTGTATAATCAAAAACTGGTCATCGTAAATTTAAATGGCACAAAAACCACTTCATCTTTTTATCATCTCCATCTACATACATATTCCACAATCCACCGTACGGTGCTTGGCGGAGGGTACCTGGTACCACAACTAGCATCTTCTCTCCCTGTCCCACTCCAAAACAGAATGATGGAAAAATGTTGCCTATATGCCTCTGTAAGAGCCCTAATCTCTCTTATCTTATCTTTGTGGTCTTTCCGCGAAATATAAGATGGCGGCAGTAAAATTGTCCAGCAGTCAGCCTCAAATGCTGGTTCTCTAAATTTCCTCAGTAGCGATTCACGAAAAGAACGCCTCCTTTCCTCCAGAGATTCCCACACGAGTTCCTGAAGAATTTCCGTAACACTCGCATGATGAACAAACCTACCAGTAACAAATCTAGCAGCCCGCCTCTGAATTGCTTCTATGTCCTCCCTCAATCCGATCTGATAGGGATTCCAAATGCTTGAGCGGTACTCAAGAATAGGTCGTATTAGTGTTTTATAAGTGGTCTCCTTTACAGATGAACCACACCTTCCCAAAATTCTACCAATGAACCGAAGACGACTATCCGCCTTCCCCACAACTGCCATTACATGCTTGTCCCACTTCATATCGCTCTGCAATGTTACGTCCAAATATTTAATCAACGTGACTGTGTCAAGCGCTACACTACTAATGGAGTATTCAAACATTACGGGATTCTTTTTCCTATTCATCTGAATTAATTTACATCTATCTATATTTAGGGTTAGCTGCCATTCTTTACACCAATCACAAATCCGGTCCAAGTCACCTTGTATCCTCCTACAGTCACTCCCATACACCACAGCATCATCAGCAAACAGCCACACATTGCTATCCACCCTATCCTAAAAGATCATTTATGTAGACAGAAAACAACAGCGGACCTACCACACTTCCCTGGGGCACTCCAGATGATATCCTCATCTCCGATGAATACTCACCATCAAGGAGAACGTACTGGGTTCTATTACTTAAGAAGTCTTCAAGCCACTCACATATTTGGGAACCAATCCCATATGCTCATACCTCAGTTAGGAGTCTCAGTGGGGCACCGAGTCAAACACTTTCCGGAAGTCAAGGAATATGGCATCCATCTGCTACCCTTCATCCATGGTTCGCAAGATATCGTGAAAAAAGGTTCAAGTTGCATTTCGCAGGAGCGATGCTTTCTAAAGCCGTGCTGATGCATGGACAGCAACTTCTCTGTCTCAAGGAAATTCATTATATTTGAACTGAGAATATGTTCGAGAATCCGGCAACAAACCGATGTTAAGGATATTGGTCTGTAATTTTGAGGATCTGTCCTTCTACCCTTCTTATATACAAGCGTCACCTGCGCTTTTTTCCAGTCGCTCGGGACTTTACGTTGGGCAAGAGATTCACGATAAATGCAAGCTAAGTAAGGAGCCAATGCAGTAGAGTACTCTCTGTAAAACCTAACTGGAATCCCATCAGGACCTGGCGATTTATTTATTTTCAACCCATTCAGCTGCTTCACAACCCCAGGGATGTCTATCACTTTGTCCTCCATACGGGAATCTGTACAGGACTCAAACGGCGGTATGTTTGTACGATCCTCCTGCATGAAAGATTTCTCAAATGCTAAATTTAAAATTTCAGCTTTTGTATTGCTGTCTTCCGTTGCCAGGCCAGACTGATAGGTGAGTGACTGGATGGAAGCCTTCGACCCGCTTACCGATTTTATGTAAGGTCAGATTATCCTTGGGTTTTCAGCAAGGTCTTTTGCTAAGGTATGATGATGGTAGTGGTTGTATGCTTCGCACATCGCTCTTTTTACAGCAGCACGAATCTCTACTAACTTTTGCCTGTCCTCATTCTCCCGATCTTTCTTGCACTGCGAGTGCAACTGTCTTTGCTTCCTGAGCATTCTCCGAATTGCGTTGTTAAACCACGGTGGGTCTTTTCTCTCCGTAGCCCACTTTTTCGGCACATACTTCTCCAATACGTGCCTTACAATGTGTTTAAAATTTGCCCATAATTCTTCCACGTCCATCGTACCGGAAGTAAATGAAGTCGATTCATTCACTAAGTGGGATGCTAACAACTGCTTATCTGCTCTTTCTAGTAAGAATATTCTCTTAGCCTTCTTGACCGACTTTTTAACTTTCGTAGCCATGGTCGTAATGACAACATCATGATCACTAATCCCTGTCTCAACACTGACACCGTCGATGAGATCTGGTCTGTTCGTGGCTACCAGATCTAAAATATTTCCATTACGCGTTGGCTGTCGATTTAGCTGCTCAAGACAGTTTTCGGATAATGTGTTCAAAAGTAGTTCACATGACGGCTTGTCTGTACCACCTGTAATAATCCATAGACATTTAAATCAATATTAGGTAGGTTGAAGTTGCCTCTGACTAATATAGCATGATCCGGGTACTTCTGCGATACAGAGTGTAGACTCGCTTTGAATGATTCTAGAATCGTCACAGTGGAACCTGGTGGCCGGTAATAACACCCAACAATTAACTTTATTTCTCCTAGCCCTGTTAAACATGTCCAGATAACTTCACAATCACACTCTACTTCGACCTCAGTAGACACAATATTTTTGTCAACTGCAATGAAGACACCACCTCCTACTGAGTCTAATCTGTCTTTCCGATTCACATTCCAACCCTCACTAAATATTTCAGGACTTCGTATCTCAGGGTTCAGCCAGGTCTCAGTCCCAAGAATAATTTATGCGCCACACGCTTTCTGGAGGGCAGTAAATTCAGAAACTTTATTCCAAACACTCTGAAAATTTACTGCTAATATCTTGATAACCGAAGTGTCTTTACACTGAGCGCGTCCTGATTTCCCTGCCTGCACGTCGACTGGTGAGTGTTCATCGGGACACCTCGCACTACTGCCTAGCCTAAAAAAATCCCATGTGCACGCCACAAGTACTCTGCTACCCGAGTAGCCGCTTCCTTTGTATAGTGGACCCCTGACCTATCTAGGGGTGTCCTAAAATTCCCCACCCAATAGCGCAAGTCTAGAAATCTGCAGCCAAGACAGTCACAGAGTCGACGAAGCCTCTGGTTGAGACCCCTCCACTTGGCTCCTTTTTTCTCATTGTTCAACAGTATTATAAATTATCTTAAGAAAATTAGTTCATTTCTGTCTTTGAAATTTAATGTATTGTTTACAGCGGTCAAATTATGCTACAAGGGGGCTGAAGTTTCTTGACAGTGTATGCTGTATCTATGTCATGAAGTAAGATAAATGCATCGTGAAAATAAGTTTCATTAAAATGCTTGCACAATACATAGCACGTCCTTTTACAAGCTCCAGTCAGTATCACAGAACCTGGTACTGTAAGGCATAGAATTGGAGACACAGTAATTTCATCTTTTTTCCATTTACTAACAAATTTCAGTAACTGGCACACAACCACAAGAAAACATGATCCCACATACATGTAAAAATTAAAAGTTGTACAAATAAAAGGCAAAAAGAATGGATTAAATCAAAACAACTGAACAAATTACCTGTGTGTAATTGTCTTGGTTTCAGGCATTGTGGCATACAGATCCAGTAGATAATAAACTGTTTTCCAACACTGAGGAGTGGCATTTATGCAGTCTTTACTTTTATCTGAAGCAATAGTGACATGTTCCAAGCCTGATCCAGAAGGACTAACAGCAAACATAGGAGTTGTCACTCCCTCGTTCAAGTTTATATATCCTAATAAAGAACAAGAAGATGCTTACATTGCGTATTTTCAAAGCACAAGCCTTACATTATATACAGGGCAGTATTGTTTATAGTGCATTAGCAGTAGCTCAGGTCAGCAATAGCCATAGCATCCTTAACCACAACAATGAAAACAGCATTCTTCCACACTTGGAATTTCTCATCTCACTTCACTGTGGCAAAGATAAGATTAAACAACAGTATATACTGTCTTACATTAAATCTTGTTTATAGCCTTAACATTCTTTCGCTACACTGAAATTATCGTAAAATATCAGTTTACAACCTATTAAACACAAGATATTAATTTTATTCTCTGCTTCTCATGGCAAAATAAGATACATTACCCAAATAAGTAGTTCCAAAATACAGTTCAATAACATTCAGTTCCTTATTGAATTAGCTTGAAATTGAGTGATTGGTCAGTACTTATCTTCAAGGGGTGAAATTCCAATACTGGTAACAAATACTGTGAAACAAATAAAATATTCTTAGCTTCTGACACTATTAGTTTGTTCCTCAGCAAGGAAAGAGAGAGAGACTCGGCAGGCTAAGAAATGAGGGATATTACACATTGATTCTCAGATTTAGAAAGAGCCCCTTATTGAAAATTGAGAGGTAAATTCATTCTTCAACATGTGTCAGCAGCATTGGAATTACATCTCCTAAAGGTTAGTGTTTGCCAGCCATTCTTTCTCTCTACAATTTTACAGTTTTCTCAGGCGAAAGTTCCTTTTGATGCAATTTGCTTTAAATTGGACTAAATTGTGTTTGTGATTGTTTTGAAAAACATGAATATAAATTACAAAAAGTCATAAGGTTTCTGCGAATTACACCATAATGGGAAAAACGGAGTATTATAATATCCCTAGAGATACTGGATCTTGAAACAAATCTCTTAATTGAATTTTTAAACTAGAAGCTTTTAACACATTTTGTAGACTGATTTGTACCTTTAACACTCTTACTGGTGGAGCGTAGTTTCTGGGCGAAGCTCTGAGGCCTGGATCGTAGAGACGCTGAAGGGGAGATCGTCTTGTGCTGACTCAATGAATGTGGAAATTCAGGAGGGATCATTGTCTGAGGTATTTTTATTTTTTCATCAATTAAGGCTGCAGGTTCATGGAGATCAGATGCTGTAAACAAAGACAATACATGAAGCTTCAAAAATTGGAAAGCTGCTAAGAAACATTAATCAGTCACAACTTATGAGGGCGATGGAAGAGAACTTAAGGTATTCCATAACACCACTGAAGGGAAAGGGAAAGAATTGGCAGCATCAACAGATTAACAACTGAGTCTGAATCCCTTTTTATCTAGGCTTGAGGATGATATTTCTTCCCTTCAGCACCTTATATCTACAGCTGAAAACTACACAGCTATCGTTTAAATCATTCATTTCAATATGACGAGTAGGAAAGACGTTCAAAACACGTTTTGCAGCTAATTAAATGTTAGCACCACTATAACAACACTGTTTTCACCTAAGTGCTTTAAATATACTTGCTTGTATACTAAGCAGTTATACCATTGCATTGTTTCTCTTAGTTTCTTAATGTGAAATGCACAAGTCATACTTTGTACAACTTACTTGATGATGATCCATTATTTTTGTGAGTCATATTGACTGAAGGCTCATGTTTCAGATCAACAGGCTGCTGTTCCTCTTTTAGTTCCATTTGTGTTTCTTTCACATTCTGGTACATGTTACTGATTTGATGCAAGAGTCTCAGGAGAGGCATGTTTACCTGTGGATAAATACAGAAACTTATCTCCTGCATATAAATGCCTACAAAATTATAGAATTATTTCAGCATGCTATAAGCAGCGAATGGGGAGAAAAATGTTTATCTGAAGAATAGATAGATCAACATAACTATACATCACAAATTACTGCCCCATTATTATCAACTCATGATACTATTCTATTTGCAAACAGAGTGGAGGTACAGAATGATTGTGAGTGTGCCTCCATATGTGCCCTAACCCTAATCTCTTCATCTCATTCTGACGATGTGTGAATGATATACATGATGAAGATAGTATAATTGCTGTGCACCCTAGTTCAAATATTGATTCTCTGAACTTTTATTACTGTTTCTCTAAAATTATCAAACAGGGTTTTGTGAAAACACAATCATCTTTTTATCAACAAGAAAAGTCTGATTACCTTCGCTGAGCATCTCAACTAAGTCACATTACTGTGATGTATACAGTTTCTTAACAGGTGCACTGTATTATATCAGTATGTTACCAATATTTCATCTTGTCACTACTGATGTAAATTGTTTGCTTGTTTCATGATATTACTTTCAGTTTTAAGCAATGTGACAGGCTCCAAAAGATTATCACCACTGCATGCGATGTTGCTTTCACTTCTATTGAATATTCTCTGTTCACTTTAATATAATGGGTTCCCCCAGTCAGGGTTCACAAGGCTCAAAATAGTACAGCAAATACAGCAGTACATTCTTCTTCCTGTCACCTAAAATGTATGGCAGACTGGCTGGTGTATCAAGTGGTCCCTGGTTGGTCTGATGTCAGAGTAAAACACTTTCTGTTATCCACATGCAATATGGCAGAGTCCTACCAGAGATGGATTAAAATGACCTCTTTCCCCCCCCCCCCCCCCCCCCTCCCCACCTCAGTAATTGGTAGGAGGAATGCTATGGCTGAATCATTGCTTCATTGACTACATCTTGGTGTTCTTCAAACACAAGCACTCTTCTTCCCAAGTAAACGTTGACAAATGATGCTGGCAGGGTGACCACCCTCCCTCCCAATGAAAGAAGAAAGAAAGATTAAGACTGAATGTCTCTTTGATGACAATACATTAGAGACAATCTTATCAGTGATGAATGATCCTGTGCTTCCACAACAAAGAACTGCATATAGTATGACAGCACATGGTGCCATAGTCTCTCTTGTGCACACACATCCTTCACTTATTTGCATGCAGATTTATTTGTCCTAATTCCCGCATATCCTATTACCCAGAAGAAAGACATGCTTCTGCTGCTTCTGTAGGGAGAGAAGGCAATCCAGATCGTCTGAACTAGTTTGTTACACACCACACACAGCCTGAAGAGCACTTATTGATTCAGAGCTAATTAATTTAAATCTACAATTACACCTATTTCTTCACCAGTGCCCTCAAGATTTTATATAATTTGTGTCAAATACAGTTTATTCACTGGGTAAATGAATCTTGAGAACACAGTCAGGGAGTACTACAGAGGAGATGACAGCATATCCCAGTTTATATCTTTCAGAGTAAATAAGAAATTACTTGTAGAATGCTGACAAAATTCTATAAAACATGGACTTCAAAATGTAGCCTGAAGTACAATTCCTTCTGTACCCTGATAAACACAAAATAATTCTTGCATTCTTTATTAACCTGGGAGGTGATCAGCTTGATACTTGATTATGTACAGTAAAACAGTCTACAGAAGTACCACTCAGCCTGTTTAGAGTAAATCCCAAATAACTTTCTTGTTCATGTTTTATTAAGGAATATTTGTTATATTGGAAGATGAGTGAGAGTATGGAATGCTGGGGACTTTAGTTTGATAGTAAGTTGTATACATGATGCAGTATGAGGAGCTGCTGCTGGATGACAAGCAAATTCTGTCTCTTGATGGTTGTGATTGAAGCAAAGTACGCTACCACTTTCAGGGTGATGTTTCCAGTAGTAGTTTCAAAATATCACTGCTTAGTTCAGCAGTTACTGGTGATATGATTCTTTTACCTCTAATCCAACTTATAGATCTTCATATGTTTGTAGTGCTGGTGGAAAGATTTATCTAGTTGGAAAACACTTAATATGGTCTCTTGCTCTCTTTGAGTGTTCTTTATGCCTCTGTTCAATACAAAAAGCTGTGAGATATTCTCAACAGGCAGTAACACAAACTCAGATTCTGGAATGATGGGGAGAGAAATTAGCTGCATCTTTTTTTGACCAAAAGATTTGCCTTAAGCAATTTATGGATACTTTGGGAACACTAAATAAGGATAGCTGGATGGGGATTTGAATCGCCATCCTCCAAGTCCAGTGTCTTACCACTGTGTAATCTTACTTACTTGATGAGTATGGAACGATGCATCTGCATCATGGTAGATCACAAACAACAATAAAAATTCAGTTTCTAAAAATACTGTATTTTCCACATGCATTACCTACTGTATGTTTTCCATCTTTCTCCTTGCTTCTTGCCCTAACAGCACCTGCAATTCTCCTTTCTACACTCCCAGAAAAAGAAAGAGCAAGGGAGGGGGGAGAGGGGGGGGGGGGTTGTATGATACACACACACACAAGAATTTATATTTGGTAGTGGATAAAAAGTACCCAGCCTACACCACTATTCTATGCTGCTGCTGTACCCTTGTGGTCAACTGTCCTCGTATAACATTTATTCTATATGTAATATATTTTATTATTGCATTATTTTTCTACGTTGTAAAGTTCTCTTAAAATGAAAATACAGGACTTGTCAGGATTTTTCTATACAGTGATAAGATATTCTCTAATAACGGGGTGAAACAAAAACATTTAAGGATGAAAAACAAGGAATACATTGATTTTTCAGTTGATAACTGTGCTGATTTTTGCAGTCTCATAAAAAACTTGAATGTGAAATTTTATTGCAACCAAGGAATAATATTCATGACACTAAAAGATAAGAGAATCACATAACATAAAAGTTCTATGATACTTTCTGACATCACCATACACTTCAATGTCTATGAATTTGAAACTACCTGTGAGGTACTCACATGAAGCGAAGTGACTTAGAATCAGACAAACAGAAATCAGAAATATTTATTGATGTGCAAGAACAGGCAAGTGACGTACAATTTTGGATAGTAATACCATGGAATTTGTAAACATCAAATGACCATTCCCTGAAGAATATGAATTACCTTACCATTCATTCACTGGAATAGTGTTGTGGTGTGTGTGTGAAGACTGGAGGAGAAGTACATAGGGAGATTGGGTTAAGCAATTTTTCTTATACATACCTGCTGTGATATGTAGCGTATATTTAGGCTGATATTCAGGATATTACTGGTGTGTTTTTTTAGTTGGCCTCTGGAGATGTACAAAACATTCTGCTTCTGAATCATGTCATCAACCGTCATGTCGGCCATTTTCTTCAGGTCAAGTTCAACACCAATCTTCTCACACAGGAATGCTGGTGTCTCAGGTGGCAAATCGAGACAAAATTTTGAGTGCATCTGATTTTTCCCTTGTTTTGTTCCTTGTCCAGCACCTTTCCCCTTCTTCTTGTCAGCAAATTTCCCGTATTCACTCACAACAATGTCAATTCTCATTGTTTCAACATTCCCAACCAAAGATAAATTGGAGCCAAGTGTGTCGAAAGATGAACTGCCATTAGTTCCAGTCCCTAGAGTAACACAAATGCGTAAACCAACAGTACAATGGTAATAAAGCATAATAATAATAATAATAATAATAATAATAATAATAATGGAGGCAGAACACACACATACAAGAATGTTATAATGAGGCAAGCTATCAGAGCCAGTGACTCCTTCTTCAGGCAGAAGGGTCGAAGGAGATGGAAGATGCGTGAATGAAAAGAACTGGAAAGGTCTAGGAAAAGTGGTAGATTTTGGAAAAGTCACCCATGACTGCAGTTCAGGGAAGAATCACCAGACAGGATGAGAAGAAAAGACTGATTCTTGGGGACTCCACTGGATGAGATTTGAGAACCTGAAAGCTTAAAGGTGAAAGACAGGGTAATACGCAAGACAGACATTACTGCTGAAACATCATTACGAGTTAATAATACTGAAAAGCTAAGTGCATCATATGTTACAGAGATGGGAGAGGGACAGTAAAAAATAGACAGGTAAGAAAATAGATGATACAGAAAACTAAAATGGAGTGAAGAAAGGAGTAGTTAGTGTGAAGAAATGCTCAGACAGAATAAATTAACATGAATTAAAGCCAGGTGGGTGGAGAGAATCAAGGACATGTTGTAGTAGATTGGTGAGTAGATTTTTTTTATCTATACAATTACACTATATTGTGAAAAATTGATTGTTCTCATTGTTGTTGTTGTGGTCTTCAGTCCAGAGACTGGTTTGATGCAGCTCTCCATGCTACACTATGCTGTGCAAGCACCTCCATCTCTGAGTAACTACTGCAACCTACATCCTTCTGACACTGTTTGGAGTCTTCATGCTTTGGTCTCCCTCTATGATTTTTACCCTCCGCACTTCCCTCCAATACTAAACTGATGATCCCTTGATGCCTCAGTGTGTGTCCTACCAACGTATCCCTTCTTCTAGTCATGTTGTGCCACAAATTCCTCTTCTCCTCAAATCTATTCAGTACCTCCTCATTAGTTACGTGATCTACCCATCTAATCTTCAGCATCCTTCTGTCGCACTACATTTCAAAAGCTTCTATTCTCATCTTGTCTAAACTATCAATCATCAAAGTTTCACTTCCATACATGGCTACAGTCCATACAAATACTTTCAGAAAAGACTTCCTGACACTTGGATCCATACTTGATGTTAACACAATTTCTCCTCTTCAGAAATGCTTTTCTTGCCTTTGCCAGTCCACATTTTATATCCTCTCTACTTCAACCATCATCAGTTATTTTGCTTCCCAAATAGGAAACAGATCTATTGCTTTAAGTGCCTCATTTCCTAATCTAAATCCCTGAGCATCAACCGATTTAATTCAACTATGTTAAATTGTCCTCATTTTGCTTTTGTTGACGTTCATCTAATATCCTTCTTTCAAGACACTATCCATGCCTTCAACTGTTCTTCCAGATCCTTTGCTGTCTCTGACAGAATTACAATGTTGTCTGCAAACCTCAAATCTTTTATTTCTTCTCCATGGATTTTAATTCCTAATCCAAATTTTTCGTTTGTTCCCTTCCTCAGTCCTCCTTTAAAACTGCATGAAAAGAATGGAAAAAGTCCTGAATACATGGACTCCCTCAAGCTGATATGTCTTTACAACAACAGAGGCATAAGTAACTCGTAGTGGAAAATGAGATGTTTAATATTTTGTGCTTCTTAGTGTTGAAAATGGGGTATTTGACTGTTTCCTGGAATTTGTCTTAAATGATTAATTATATCATTTTATGTTCTCTTGCTTTTTTTCTTGGATTTCAGTATTATTCTATAAAAATAGAAGTGAAATTCAAATAATTTGAAAGCCCTCTAAAATGCTCACTTCGAGTCATGATGCCCGTGACGTCACACTGGGTAGCTTGCTGCTCCTAGAATGTCATAATGCTAATACACAGTGATCTCTTGTTTTGGAATTTGCGTTTCAGAAAATGGTTTACAAATGGTGTATAGTACCATACTGTACAGATGAGTCCATAAACACTCTATAAAAGTTGTTTTTGAGTGGTCCAGAGAATGAGAAGATGTATAAAATGAGGTTGCACTGTACCGGCAAATTGACAGCATGTCGATACGCAAGTTCACTATGATAACCTCTGTTGTTAGAACAAAGGATAGTGTCTTTCAACAAAACCCCACTCCTAGTGAAAATTGTCATTACAGTCAGCTGCATTTCAGTTACTCAGTAGCTCAATTGTTAGAGTAGTAGACTGTTGAATTTTATGAGATGATATACATAGATCGCTGGTTTGAATCTAATCTGAAAGAACATTTTAATTTGTTTGGAAAATGACTCAACAGCCCTCTCATATGAAAACGAAATAACAACTAAAAAAATTCACCACGCCAATCGGAAACACAATATTACTGTGTTTTCCTTGCTGTTTACATGCACTTACATTTGCAATTGCTATTCACACATATCACATTCAAGAAGATATTTTCTATTTAATTTGACTATATACTGTTTACTTTATTAGAAACAATGTTTTTATTTTCGTACTGTCCAGCAAGGTATCTTATTGATTAAACTTTTGCATATTCATCATCGTACTTAAAGATGAAGTAAGTCTGCTTCAGATGCTAACATTAGTTTACACTCATAAACATAAATCTCATTGTCCTATACCTTATTGCACTGTGGGTGTTTGGTGATATCATCGCTACTAGCAATGCTTTCAAAAAAAAAAAAAAAAGTTTTTTCGCAAAGTAAATGATTTACCCTCTGTTGTCCATTTCTCGGGTTAAGACTAATGTGAAGCTATATATACCGTATTTACTCGAGTCTAAGCCGCACTCGAATCTAAGCCGAACCTGAAAAATGAGACTCGAAATGAAGGAAAAAAAATTTCCCGAATCTAAGCCGCACCTGAAATTTGAGACTCGAAATTCAAGGGGAGAGAAAAGTTTTAGGCCGCATCTCCAAATCGAAACAAAGTTGGTCCACTGTAATATGAGACAATTTAGGTTGAATGAATGACGATACAGCTACAGTAGTTTGGTTCGAGTCGTAAGCTTAGCAGTTAAGCTTTACCTGGTAGCCATTGCTATGCGTCAGGCGCTCCGTCCGTATTTATACGGGTACCCTTCCTTTTTCACGTGCTTCGTCTGGTTTGAATTGATTGCTTATTTTTCTTTGATCTGATAAGCGCAATTTTCTTTGTTATAGGTGTTTACGTCACTCTACACTGAAAATGCATTACTGTAGTGTGTCATGCATTGTTTGTCGTACTCTGATACTGCGTGTTTACGGCCTGTCGGCGATCGCGGCATGGCTTGCTTTTGTGCGCGCTACCGCCGCTTACAAAAAAAGAGAGAGAGGAATCGTCTCATTAGCGAAACAATGGCAAGAGACTGCTACTTGTTGTTACTTACACTGCTGCTTTCTTTGATAATGATCAACAAGAACCAAATAATAGACTGCGTATGATAGAACATGTTCTGAACGAGAGTTTAGCGAAAATTTTTCTCCGTTTGAAAATCTTTGCAGGCGCCTCTTTAGTACATTACATTCTGCACAGAAATTAGAATCATCTTTTTAAAAATCTAGTCAATTGCCTCGCTTCATTTCTGACTGTATCACTGTTTAGCATAAGAATAATATGAATATAAACATGACATGATATGTATATTCTTCCGCGTTTGCTGTTGTCTCACTCTAGTTTTGTGATTTATTACGCAAACAGGATTTAAATGAGATAGCAGCAAACACGAAACAATACATGGCAAAATGTTTATGTTCGTATTATTCTTATGGTGACGAGAATACTGCACTCTGATTCACAATTTATAAAAGTTCCTATAAGCAACCATCTCTTCTCACAGATAGGAAAAAAATCAGAACGTAGAGTTGGCCATATTGACAAACATCCTAAACATTCTTGCCAGTCGGGTTTTCGTAGTACATTGAAATGCTGCTACATTCGAAGATGAACAATACGGAATTTATATTTACTTCGTTGGATAATGTAGGAAAATGCAGTGGTCGAAACTCGGCGCGGAGAAAAAAAGCTCGTCTTCCACTTTTATTTTTTTTTTTAATTTATTTACTGACGCAGAGGTTTTGGCGCCAGTATTTATCTTTGTGCCTACAAAGCATGCCTGTGTATCGCTACATATATTCGACGGTAGAACTAAGTTGTGGCGGCACCCACTGACATTTTTAAGAACTTCCGCTTGCTTTGCACTCGATTTTAAGCCGCAGGCGGTTTTTTGGATTACAAAAACCGAAAAAAAGTGCGGCTTAGATTTGAGTAAATACGGTAATACATACCCGAACTGAAACAACGGCTACAATCAGTTCTTGCTAACACTGTTTTCATATTTCGTGTAAAACTTTTAAAAATGTATGATCCTTCCCGGATTCAGACATGTGACCTCTTTATCTGCTGTCAGATGCGCTATCCATTGTGCCATCGAATTCCTGATGTATATAGTATTCTGCAGAGTGCCTTCTACAGAGAAAATCAACACTTAAATTTTGCCAAGAATAATTTTATTGTGCTTTGGGTCATAGCTCATGACTGATAGTCAACAGTTTGGTTATAATATACACGCTTATTTGCAAAAGTCCTACAATTCCTTAGTTTTGAGTGAATTTAATGACGTTGCAGAGCAGGGAAAAGAGTGTCCACCATTGTCCATACCACCGCTCTAAATGGGTGAAGCATAAATGCATCAGCTATCGCAAGACTTCCACTATCAGCGTTCACAAAATCACGTTCTATACTTAAAAGTTGTAATTGCATTTTTATCACTAAATAGCTAACGGTTTGCAGAAAATGTATGTAAAAACCTCAGAACTTCTGCTAATGCTCCTATAAAACACATATAGCTTCATCTTACTCCTAGCATGTGGTGTCAGCAGAGCATCAGTCAATAACAGAGCATTTTTAATCATGTGACCAAATCTTGATATTTAATGCTTTTTAAGCTATAGTTACATAAAAGTAACATTTGTTGTGAGAATATTGACTTTAAATGCTATTTAGATGTCATAATCAGTCAGAATAACAAGCATCTGAACTACATTTTTACCATAGGAAAGTAGCCTATTCTGCTAAGCTAATAATGAAATGTTATCCATATTTTAAATGTAATTTATTTAAGTTGTTTAACAATGTCATATATGAGTAATCCAGTGCAGCAAATGATAATATATTGATAATTTGAAGTAATACACTCTCAAGAAAAAAAAAAGAACCACCACACACACACACACACACACACACACACACACACGCACACACACACACACACACCATGAAGGAATGATCTAAATGCAGTGGAAATTGGTAGATGTGATGTACAGACAAACAAATGATTACAATGTCAGAAAAATTGATTGATTCATCGAAGAGCTTCACAAACTGAGAAGGTCAAATGCAACGGTCCACTTCTGGCCCTTATGCAAGCAATTATTTGGCTTGGTGTTTACTGATAAGAGTTGTTGGATGTCATGGGGATATCATGCCAAATTGTGTCAAGTTCATGCGTTAGATTGTCAAAATCCTGAGCTGGTTGAAGGGCTCTGCCCATAATGCTCCAAACATTTTCATTTGGAGAGAGATCTATTGACTTTGCTGGCCAAGGTAGGATTTGGCAAACAGAAAGACAAGCAGTAGAAACTGTTGTTGTGTGGGCATTATCTTGCCAAAATGTAAGCTGAGGATAGCTTGCCATGAAGGGCAACAAATCTGGTCATAGAATATCACTGATACACTGTTGTGCTGTAAGGGTGCTATGGATGACAACAAAGGGGTCATGCTACGAAAAGAAATGGCACCCCAGACCATCACTCCAGTCACATTGATATCCCACACTGTCCAGGGCATCTCCATACAAGTCTTCACTGCTCATTGGAGCTCATTTCAAAGTAGGACTCATCACTGAAGACGATTATACTCCAGTCAATGAGCTTTCAGGGCAAATTTTCCATTTAGTTCATTATTTAACATGCCGCGTAGTTTATATGAGCAAAATAGTTTTACACTGCAATTTTACTGAAATAATTCCTCTCATTTTAGTCCTAAACCAGACATTAACAACTGTCATCTTTGGAAACCAGCTGAGATACTTTCTAGATGCACTAATTTAAAATCTTTGACCCCACAAAAATTTCACAACCACATATATTTATCTTCGTACCTGATATGGCATAACAGCCCAAAATCAGTTTGTAAAATAATAAATATTGTAAAATATTACTCCACTGTCATGTGTTTTTTGAATCATAATGCCGTTTATCTTCTGTCTATCTGCAACTTGTCTTGATTTATGTTACCATTACTATTGCTATTTTTATTATTACTATTATATCAACAGTGAGCCACCTGCCATGAACCATGATCCTTGCAGATGGCGGGGAGGCTTGCGAGTCTCGCTGATACAGATAGCTGTACCATAGGTGCAACCACAATGGAGGGCTCTCTGTCGAGGGGCCAGACAAACATGTGGTTCCTGAAGAGTGGCACCAGTCTTTCCAGTAGTTACAGGGGCCACAGTCTGGATGATTGGCTGATCTGGCCTTGTAGCATTAACCAAAATGGCTTTGCTGTGCTGGTACAGCGAACGGCTGAAAGTAACGGAAACTACAGCCTTAATTTTTCCAGAGGGTATGCAGCTTTATTGTATGGTCAAATGATGATGGTGTCCTCTTAGGTAAAATATTTCAGAGGTAAAATAGTCCCCCATACGAATCTCCGGGCGGGGACTACTCAGGAGGACGTCATTATCAGGAGAAATAAAACTGGCATTCTACGAACTGGAACATGGAATGTCAGTGCCCTTAACCGGGCAGGTAGGTTAAAAAATTTTAAAAGGCAAATGGATAGGTTAAAGCTAGATATAGCGGGAATTAGTGAAGTTCGGTGGCAGGAGGAACAAGACTTTTGGTCAGGTGAATACAGGGTTATGGCTACACTCCATACAAATACTTTCAGAAAAGACTTCCTGACACTTAGATACATACTTGATGTTAACACAATTTCTCCTCTTCAGAAACGGTTTCCTTGCCTTTGCCAGTCCACATTTTATATCCTCTCTACTTCAACCATCATCAGTTATTTTGCTTCCCTAATAGGAAACGGATCTATTACATTAAGTGCCTCATTTCGTAATCTAAATCCCTGAGCATCACCTGATTTAATTCGACTATGTTCCATTATCCTCATTTTGCTTTTGTTGATGTTCATCTTATATCATTTCAAGACACTGTCCATTGCTTTAAACTGCTCTTCCAAGTCCTTTGCTGTCTCTGACAGAATCACAATGTCATCGGCGAACCTCAAGGTTTTTATTTCTTCTCCATGAATTTTAATACCTACTCCAAACTTTTCTTTTGTTTCCTTTACTGCTTGCTCAATATACAGATTGAATAACATCAGGGAGAGGCTACAACCTTGTCTCACTCCCTTCCCAACCACTGCTTCCCTTTCATGCCCCTTGACTCTTATAACTGCCATTTGGTTTCTGTACAAACTGTAAATAGTCTTTCGCTCCCTGTATTTTACCCCTGCCACCTTTAGAATTTGAAAGGAAGTATTCCAGTCAACATTGTCAAAAGCTTTCTCTAAGTCTAAAAATGCTAGAAACGTAGGTTTGCCTTTCCTTAACCTTTCTTCTAAGATAAGTCGTAAGGTCAGTATTACCTCACGTGTTTCCATATTTCTACGGAATCCAAACTGATCATCCCTGAGGTCAGCTTCTACCAGTTTTTCCATTCGTCTGTATAGAATTCGCGTAAGTATTTTGCAGCTGTGACTTATTAAACTGATAGTTCAGTAATTTTCACATCTGTCAACACCTACATTCTTTGGGATTGGAATTATTATATTCTTCTTGAAGTCTGAGGGTATTTCGCCTGTCTCATACATCTTACTCACCAGATGGTAGAGTTTTGTCAGGACTGGCTCTCCCAAGGCCGTCAGTCGTTCTAATGGAATGTTGTCTACTCCGGGGGCCTTGTTTCGACTCAGGTCTTTCAGTCAAACTCTTCACGGTCTTTCAGTCAAACTCTTCATGCAGTATCTTATCTCCCATTTCATCATCATCTACATCCTCTTCCATTTCCATAATATTGTCCTGAAGTAAATCGCCCTTGTATGCACCCTCTATATACTTCTCCCACCTTTCTACTTTCCCTTCTTTGCTTAGAACTGGGTTTCCATCTGAGCTCTTGATGTTCATACACGTGATTCTCTTTTCTCCAAAGGTCTCTTTAATTTTCCTGTAGGCAGTATCTATCTTACCCCCAGTGAGCCCATCCTTACATCTGTCCTCTAGCCATCCCTGCTTAGCCATTCTGCACTTCCTGTCGATCTCATTTTTGAGACGTTTGTATTCCTTTTTGCCTACTTCATTTACTGCATTTTTATATTTTCTCCTTTCATCAATTAAATTCAATATTTCTTCTGTTGCCCAAGGATTTCTACTGGCCCTTGTCTTTTTATCTACTTGACCCATTGCTGCCTTCACTACTTCATCCCTCAGAGCTATCCATTCTTTCCCCCATTCCTGTCAGTTGTTCCCTAATGCTCTCCCTGAAACTCTGTACAACCTCTAGTTTAGTCAGTTTATCCAGGTCCCATCTCCTTAAATTCCCACCTTGTTTCCATTTCTTCAGTTTTAATCTACAATTCATAACCAATAGATTGTGGTCAGAGTCCACATCTGCCCCAGGAAATGTCTTACAATTTAAAACCTGATTCCTAAATCTCTGTCTTACCATTATATAATCTATCTGAAACCTATCAGTATCCCTAGGATTCTTCCATGTATACAACCTTCTTTTATGATTCTTGAACCAAGCGTTAGCTATGATAAGTTATGCTCTGTGCAAAATTCTACCAAACGACTTCCTCTTTCATTTCTTACCCCCAATCCATATTCACCTACTATATTTCCTTCTCTCCCTTTTCCTACTATCAAATTCCAATCACCCATGACTATTAAATTTTCATCTCCCTTCACTAGCTGAATAATTTCTTTAATCTCATCATGCATTTCATCAATTTCTTCATCATCTGCAGAGCTAGTTGGCATATAAACTAGTACTACTGTAGGAGGTGTGGGCTTCGTGTCTATCTTGGCCACAATAATGTGTTCACTATGCTGTTTGTAGTAGCTTACACGCACTCCTATTTTTTTATTCATTATTAAACTTACTCCTACATTACCCTTATGTGATTTTGTATTTATAACCCTGTATTCACCTGACCAAAAGTCTTGTTCCTCCTGCCACCAAACGTCACTAATTCCACTATAACTATCCATTTCCCTTTTTAAATTTTCTAACCTACCTGCCCGATTAAGGGATCTGACATTCCACATTCCGATCCGTAGAACGCCAGTTTTCTTTCTCCTGATAACAACGTCCTCTTGAGTAGTCCCCGCCCGGAGATCCGAATGGGGGACTATTTTACCTCCGGAATATTTTACACAAGAGGACGCCATCATCATTAAACCATACAGTAAAGCTACATGCCCTCAGGAAAAACTACGGCTGTAGTTTCCCCTTGCTTTCAGCAGTTTGCAGTACCAGCACGGCAAGGCCATTTTGGTTAGTGTTACGAGGCCAGATCAGTCAATCATCCAGACTGTTGCCCCTTCAACTACTGAAAAAGCTGCTGCCCCTTTTCAGGAACCACATGTTTGTCTGGCCTCTCAACAGATACCCCTCCATTGTGGTTGCACCTGTGGTACGACCATCTGTATCGCTGAGGCACGCAAGCCTCCCCACCAATGGCAAGGTCCATGGTTCATGGGGATGGGGGGGGATTTTATACTGCTTTGTACAACATGGTACAGTGTGATTTTGTGACTGCCCAGAAGTGGGTCTTATCAAATCAAATTTAGTGGTTTCCTGCACTCAAAATGTGTTCCGGTATGGATGATACATCTATTTCTCATCTTTCACAACCACAATTATGCTGCTCAATACACTGTTGGACTCCCTATTAACAGTACCCATATACACCTGCCCTCAACCATACACACCCTGGCAGCCACAAGTAGGTACTGCAAGTGGCTTTCCAGAGAAACAGTAGAGACTGCCTTAAAAAAAACAATAATTTCAGTCAAAGAGAGGCAGGCTGTAGGCCAAATGGCATCTGGTTTGGAACTGAAGAGAGAGTGCACAAGTCTTCAACTGAGGTACAGTAGCAATAGTTTGTGACAAACAACAACAGTCAAGTGCGCTTTTTAAAAAAAAAAAAAAAAAAAAGCGACTTGAAGGCCTGGTGTGCATGTAGCTTGCAACAAAATTTCCCTTCAGTCAGTTGTGAATCACTGTGTGCAGTAATCTGAAGCCACAAGCCCTCTGCAGATGAGGATGAATCATTAAGTTTATAAATAAAATCCATTCACACATAAATGGAAAGAAGGAAGATTAGACTGTTACATTCTGTTGACAGCAAGATCATTAGATATGGAGACAAGCTCGGATTACGAAAGGATGGTGGAAGGAAACTGGCCATGTCCTCTGCAGAGGAACAATCCTGGCAATTATCTGGAGTGATTTAGGAAAATTATGGGAAACCTACATCTGGATGGCCGGATGGGGTTTTGAACCACTGTCCTCCCAAACGTCAGTCCAGTATGCTGACCACTATGACAGCACACTCAGTTATATTTGCATCAGTTAATAACATGACAAATTTTACACAGTTAAAGCTTAAATTTTATTAAAAACATTGTCAATAATGTTTAACAAATTTACATACCACTGAGATTGCTTATCATCTGCTGGGGCATTACTCCCAGGCAAGCCAAGAGAGGTTCAAATATCAGGTGAGCATCCAAGAGACGCAGGGAGTCATGCATTGGATATAAACTATATCCTGCTCCACTCTGATATTCAGGATCCTCCAGTGTATCATCTGTGGTCATTGTATTGATACGAGATTCCTGAAGTGGAAAAAAAAAATATTATTTTGCAAAATGATTCCTGTAAAAAGCTTGTTTTTAATTTACTTTCCATGTATAGTCAACAGAAAATACATAATATCAATGGTTGAAATTTCTGGATGGAACAACACATAAACACCACCCCACCTACAGCAGACAGATGTGTAGTGCATAGACATACGTTAAGACAAATTATTACTGCTATCTATTATGTGTGTCTATGCGCCACACATCAATCTGCTATAGAAACTACTTAATGATACACTGAAAAGCCAAAGAAACTGGTACAGCTGTCTAATATCATGTAGGGCACCCACGAGCATGCAGAAGTGCTGCAACACAACGTGGCATGGACACGACTAATGCCTGAAGTAGCACTGGAGAGAATTGACAACATGAATCCGGCACAGCTGTCCATAAATCTGTAATAATACGAGGGGGTATCGTATGTAGACATATCAGGGGTCCCAGATCACTCCAACTGCACACACCCCACACCATTACAGAGTCTCCACCAGCTTGAACAGTCCTCTGCTGCCATGCAGCGTCCATGGATTCATGTGGTCGTCTCCATACCCGCACACAACCATCTGCTCGATACAACTTGAAACGAGACTCATCTCACCAGGCAACACGTTTCCAGTCAGCAACAGTACAACACCGATGTTGACGAGCCCATGTGTGGCGTAAAGCTTTGTGTCGTACAGACATTAAGGTACATGAGTGGGCTTTTGGCTGCAAAAGCCCACATCGATGATGTTTGGTTGAATGGTTCGCATGTTAACACTTGTTGATGGCCCAGCAGTGAAATCTGCAGAAGGGTTGCAGTTCTGTCACAGTGAATGATTCTTTTCAGTCGTCGTTGGTCCTGTTCACGCAGGATCTTTTTCCGCCCACAGAGATGTCTGTGCACCAACACAGCCCAACTGTAATGAGCAGCTTCTTAAAAAGTGGAACTGCCATTTTTTGAAGAGAGGTTAACAACTGTTTCTAGGCGTGTTATGGTTTTGGGACTGAGTGTTACAAGTGTATCATGTCAACAAAGCAAAGTTTTGCAATTATGAGAGGTTGGTGCAGAAGTTCAAAGAATGTTTTGTGGGTATGAGTACTGAGATTTCTTATAAAATATGTTTACAAATATCTGTAGCTGGAGTCACGAACAATGGCAGTTGAGTTTAGGCTTGTTCTGCGCACCTGAAACCATCTATTTTCCAACAACCAATGAGCATTCAGTAATGTTCTATGCACTTTGCAGTGAACATTACAGTCAGTGTTTCAACCAAAACCTATTTGCTTCTGTCACTTTGCCAAAGGTTTTTGTTTCTGTTTTTAACTTTAATTTCCCTAAAAGCACTTTTTTCACTTAGAAATCTTCAGATCTAAATCAGCTTTCAACATTCCCAATTCTGTAAACCAAAAGATAGTAACAATTTAAGAAGTCTTGTTTTAAAGAAAGCTACTTCAGCTGAAACTTCCTCATAGGTTAAAACTGAGTGCCACATCAGTGCTCTAACCTCAGACTTCTGCCTTTTGCAGGTAAGTGCTCTACCGACTGAGTTCTCTGGAAGGACTCATCCTCAAAGCTTTACTTATGCCTGTGCCTGATATTCTACCTTCCAAATTTTACAGAAATTTTCCTGCTTACCTTGCAAGCTATAATCACTGGAAAAGAACTTATTATGGAGAAATGGTCCTCACCCTTTGTGGGCAATGCTCGTACCCTGAAATGCAAGATTCCAGGCTCAAGTCCCAGTCCAGCAAACAGGTTTTTCTATCAGGAAGTTTCAAAACATTGTACACACTTCTGCAGAGTGGAAGATTCATTCTGGAATCAATTATCTAGGTTGTAGCTACACTATTTCTCTGCAATATCCTTTCTCGTGCAAGGTATGTAGAATTTCTGTGAAGTTTAGGACAGAGGTACTGGCGGAAATAAACCTATGAGGGCTTACTGTGAGTCACGCCTGGATAGCTCAATTGGTAGGTGCTGTCCGCAAAAGGCAAGGTTCAGGGTTCGAGTCCCCATCCAGAACACAGTTTTAATCTACCAGAAAGTTTGAAATGGTACACATTCCCCCACAGAATGAAAGATTCATTCTATTTAGGTTGTTTCTGTATTATATGTTAAGATCCACTAACTTTCACCAACAAATAAAATAAAAATAATAAAAGAAAAACAGAGAGAGAGAGAGAGAGAGAGAGAGAGAGAGAGAGAGAGAGAGTGACAACCATTAAGGCTACTGTAGTCATCAGTTGTTATAAAGTAGTCTTTGTACAGGAAGACAGCTGAGTGGTACACCTAAAACGTGACAGATTTCCAATATGATCCATAACATAGAAAACACTGTGAAGATTGACACTTAAATGAAATTTAATGCTTCTATAATTAAGTTAGAGGCAGTAAACATCGTGCATCACACCAACAACCGATCTTATGCTGCACAGAGGAACCTCACAAAGTGAGCATAATTCGTTCTAGAACCTTACTTATACTGCAAAACACTCATTACTCAAAACAATTTATTCCTTATAAATTAATGTAAAATATGATAGTGCACTCCATGCAGAAAAAGTACTAAAAGTTTTATCTTATTAATTCCATTTATTCGAAGAAAATTATACTTACAGTATTATGTACTTTATTATTCACAATAGATGACTTTTTTTTTTACTAGGAAGGTATCTACAGTCTTTTGTTTCTGCCAATGCTTCAACACTTGGCAAAAATGCAACACAGCATTATCGTCAAATAAATTTGTAGTGCACGTAACCACTGCTTTATTGGGGTGATGATTTTTACTGCAGTGATGATTTTCAATGTACGATGCAACTGATTCCCAAGCTATCAGAATTTCTCTTATTGCACCAGAAGATTGGTGCTTTGCTGTTACCACCACCACCACCACCACCACCACCACCACCACCTCCTCCTCCTCCTCCTCTTACTGCTGTGAAACACACTGTAATCCTATAAACTCTTCGTTTGTCATTTCTTGGGTGTGACCTTCCACAAGCTCATTGATATTTTTATCCACTTCTAGTCCCTTGCTCTTGGCCAAAGACACTATCTCGTTGACTACAGGCTTCACAAGTAGTGACTCAAATGCCTCAGAGTCATGCACTCTGGCCAAAGCTTCTTCCAAGCAGAAGTAAGAGTTCCCTTGGTAATCCCTCCCACGCCTTTTCAATCATCTTGATGCAGCAAAGGTGTTGAAGTGATATTCCAAAATTCTCTGAGAGTGAAACTGTTAGCTTCTGTCAACTCAAAGCACTGCACAAAGAGTGGTCCCGTGTAGAGCTTCTTAAAGATAGAAACAATCTGCTGGTCCATAAGCTGGAGTAACTGAGTGGTGTTGGGAGGCAGAAATTGGATCTCCATGAAATGAAATTCTTCAAGAAAGCGGTCTTGCAGGCATGGAGAATGGGAAGGAGCTTTGTCCATAACACACAAGACAAGGAATGGTAGATTCATCTCAAGCAAATATTTTTCTACTGAAAGACCAAACACTTCATTGATCCAATCACAAAAAAAGATCACGTCACCCATGTCTTGATGTTGGAACTCCACGTCACATTTAACCTGCTCTTCAGAACTTTACGTTTCTTGAAGGTTCATAGAGTTTTTGAATGGTAAACATGCAATGGTTTAATTTTCAAATTGCTGCATGCATCGGCACAAAATATCAGTGCAAGACAGTCTTTCACTGGCTTGTAACCAGGCAATGCATTCTCCTCTACTGTTATAAAGGTACACTTTGGTATCTTTTTCCAGAATAGACCCATCTCATCACAATTGAAAACCTGTTGTGGCAGATAACCCTCAGAACCTGCAAGCATCTTGAAGTTGCTGCTGAAATTCTCTGCTGCCTTTGTGTTGGAGCAGGCTGCTTCGCCATGCCTCACAACACTGTGGATGCCGGTTCTTCCCTTAAACTCTTCTTCGGCTGTTGATGATGCTGGTGTCTTCCTAACAGTGTCGTCAAAAATCATTCTCACTACCTCAAAAGTGATGTTCTCATTAGTAGTGTCCCCTTGCAATTGATTTTCATTTATCCATAGAAGGAGCAACCTTTTGACATCATCCAGAATATGAACCCACAGTTTAGGCAGTCTAGTCACTCCCTTTGAAGCATCTATCTTCGTAATCTTGTCTTTGTTCTTGAAGATAGTGGAAATAGTTGACGTACACCGATTATATGTGCATGCTAAATCAGCAATGCTCACACCACATTCACAATTTTCAATGATTTTACATTTCAGTTCTAAGATCATTTTCTTTCTCTTATGGTTGTCTTCTTGCGGCTTTTCCTTTGAGGATATTTCTGTGAAGGTTATTAAAATTTTCACACAAAAAAACACTGAGTGAAAGCAAGTTTAGGAAAACGTGAGATCACAAGCTGTACTAAGATGGTAGCAGAAAGAGCGCTAAACCCAGACTGCAGTACATACTAAAGGCATTGTCATATGCCGCAGCCGACAATGAAAGGTGATCATATGGTTGACTGTTTCCCCCACGGCATGCGAACGGCTGGTGATGTCACACTAAATCGTCATCACTCGTTATGCGAAACATCACTTGTCAACTGAGTCATTTTTTACAATTTGTTTGGCTCGTTATGCGAATTGCATATAATGGGAGGTGCTTATAAAGTGAGGTTCCACTGTATTCATTACAATAAAAATGTAAGCAGTGCTAATGAAAAACTGTAAGTGACGCATTATGAGATATCATTATTTGACAACAACTTCAACCAATAACTGATGGATACTAAATCATGACTGCAAACAAGAGGTCTCCCTTTGTGAGCTAGGGATAAAAGGATGAAATAACATGGACACTGCTGCTATTAAACATAGAGCAAGTTGAAAGTCCTTGGACACCTTCATAAGTTGGAAGATTGAAATGTGAAGATGGGACATAGGTCTGACATGGCACCGCAACGTTTGTAGTGAATGTCATTCATGGCCGCCATCTTGAAATCCGCCATTTTGGATTCAAGTCATTTTTTTAAATGGAAAGGGGGGTGTTTGACACATCAAATAACACTCGCTTGAGCTCAGGAATTAAGTGGTGTAATTTATTTTTGTCTATCTTGAACAGTTTAGAGGTTATTAATGTTCAAAGTTGAGAAATTACTTTCATACTGTCTGCTACAACACATGTTCTATGTGTTGTCCATCCCGTGGAATGCACAACTGTAGTAATTTCCCAACTTTGAACATTAATAACCTCTGAATTGTACAAGATAGACAAAAACAAATTACACCACTAAATTCCAGAGTTCAAGCGAGTGTTATTTGATGTGTCATACACCACCATTCCCATTTTAAAAAATGACTTGAATCCAAAATGGCGGATTTCAAGATGGTGGCCATGAATGACATTCACTCCAAAAGTTGTGGCCCCCACTTCAAACCTATGTTCCCATCATCACATTTCAATTTTCCCTTTAATCTTCTAAGTTATGAAGGTGTCCAAGGACTTCCGACTCGCTCTGTATAAGGTCTGTCAATGAAAATGAGACGAAAAAAAGGCGCAAATAAACTGTTTATTTTTTCCAAAAGCAACTGCTATAACTGTTAATACATTTACATGTGAGTGAAGATGTTCACTGGTTTCATGGAAAAAGTTTGCAGTTGCCTATGGAACCATCATTGTACCAGAGGTGCATCTCTCTGCCCGAAGCAAATCGACGGCCAAAAATGTGTTTCTTAAGGGTTCCAGATATATGGAAATCCCATGGTGAGAGATCAGGACTGTATGGAGGTGGGTAAGGGCTTCAGAGCAAAACTTCTACAATGTACCAAAATAACCTCAGAAACATGTGTGTGCCTTTCTCATTTTCTTTTGATTGTAGGTAGTAAACCAAAATCATAAAAGATGCTTAACATTATTATACTGTTTAAGAGGGACAGTTTAAAATTCACAGTGTTCTACATGACAGTAACTCAGAAAATATGTAAGTAAATGTTCTTCTGACACATCACATCTTCCATTTTCCAGATATGAAGTATTCATCCAACAATCTTACCCAGTTTCCTGTACGTAAATTCTGCTGAGTTTCTGAAGATGTTTTCATAAAATCTTGCTGTTTTGCCATCCAGCTATAAAGGTCTTCCCCAGCTTCTTTTATACTTTGCCGTCCTGGTGCAGAAGAAGTGTTTGCTCCGGTGGGTGAAAAATTGTTGTCTAGGCTTGTTGTAGAATGAGCCTTGCCACTTCCGCCATGACCTGCCACACCACCTCCAGAATAAATGCTCTGGTTGGAGCCCACATGTGGCAGCCTTTCTTCACGGAGTGGTCCATAACCTAATAATTACAGCACAAAGTTCTCACTGATTACATTCACAGCACTATATAAAACACAAATAATATTTATTAATTGGTTATATCTAAAAACAAAGATGATGTAACTTACCAAACGAAAGCATTGGTATGTAGATAGACACACAAACAAACACACACACACACACACAAAATTCAAGCTTTTGCAACCCACGGTTGCTTCATCAGGAAAGAGGGAAGGAGAGGGAAAGACGAAAGGATATGGGTTTTAAGAGAGAGGGTAAGGAGTCATTCCAATCCCGGGAGCGGAAAGACTTACCTTAGGGGGAAAAAAAGGACAGATATACGCGCGCGCGCGCACACACACACACACGCACACACATATATATATATATATACAGACACAAGCAGACATTTGCCTTTACATATGTCTGCTTGTGTCTGTATATGTGTGGATGGATATGTGTGTGTGTGTGTGTGTGTGTGTGTGTGTGCGCGAGAGAGTATATCTGTCCTTTTTTCCCCCTAAGGTAAGTCTTTCCGCTCCCGGGATTGGAATGACTCCTTACCCTCTCCCTTAAAACCCATATCCTTTCGTCTTTCCCTCTCCTTCCTTCTTTCCTGATGAAGCAACCGTGGGTGGTGAAAGCTTGAATTGTGTGTGTGTTTGTGTTTGTTAGTGTGTCTATCAACATACCAATGCTTTCGTTTGGTAAGTTACATCATCTTTGTTTTTAGATATATTTTTTCCACGTGGAATGTTTCCCTCTATTATATTCATATCTTTTATTAATTGGTTAGCTATAGACAAAGTCTGTTAAGGGCATTCTTTTTTCTTTTTCATTCTTTTTTTACAAATGGATTCACCTTGTCTCAGAAAATAACTGTTTTCATATTTGGTAAGTTGGTTTAGCAAACTGAAACTCAGTGCAGCTTATATGAGAGAAAAAGTCATAAAATATTCACTAAATTACACACATTGTGTGTGGAGCATCAGTGTAAGGAAAAAGAATAAATAAGAATCAGGAAACAACATAGTTCAAAAGTGTGATAAATTTGTAGTTAAGTATGGAATGAAGTTAAAAAGGAGATATAGAAGTGCAGGCAACTTATAATACTGGTGCAAGAGTGAAACACATGCCACTGTGGCCACCAGTACCTGCATTTTGAAGTGCGCGTAACACTGTACTTAAAGTGGACAAATTGTGGTAGCACACAAGGCATTAATATTTCTGTGTGGAGTACTATATCTCTGTGTGTTATGGATCAATCAGCCACAAGTGAGTGTTTGCCTTCAACACTACAGCTGCGATTGTCTTATCTTTCAGACTGTTTTGTGGTCTTCAAACTTACTGATGTGTTGGAAACCATAATTATTATATGAAATTCTCTCTCTCTCTCTCTCTCTCTCTCTCTCTCTCTCTCTCTCACACACACACACACACACACACACACACACACACACACACACATGCACGTGCGCGCACGTGCCAGTCAAGTACACTTTTCTGTCAAAGGAATGCAGATGCAAATATAAAAGCAGGCACCATACGTAAATTTATGACAAATTCCAACAGCACAAAAACTGGGTAATGATCTCAGCAAAGTACTCCAGGACATTACATTAAAACATCTAAAACATAAGGCAAACAGTTACAAATGCAGACATATGCCATTCTATAACTTAACATAAAAAATTTACCATCATTAATATTTGCAGGACTACTTGAAAATTGGGCAACAGCTGAGACTCCTTGTATACAAGCAACCAATTAAAGTCTCTGTATAGCAGAAACTATATATATATATATATATATATATATATATATATATATATACACTGACTTAACGCAGTACTGAAATGCAAACTGCAGTTTCACTACTGGCTTTAATTTTTCCCTCTTAAGTTAAAATTACTGGTTTTGTAATTGGCTAGGGTTATCATTGCTTGAAGTATATTAGAGAACACCTTCTGGCAAATGAAATTTTACAATCAATAATCCAAGGATCATTCATTTTTAATTATTTCCCCAGTTACACGGTTTGAAAACTAAGCACATTGTTGATGATAGGCCATTTATCACATCTTTTTATAATGTTATAGACCACAGTGGAGTAAGAATTACAAAGTATACATCAAAGAGCATAAAATTTTTCTTGTCATATCAATAACAGTTCGTTGTATTCACAGCAAAGAACCAGTTATTATGACTAAACTAATGATAACCAATAATTCTTTTTCATCAAAGTAATATCAAAGGTTCATCTTTTACCTCTACAACTGTTGCTATTAGTTATTTATTCCAATACTTTGCAAAGTTGCTAATCAATGCCCAAAGGGTGGTGGCAAAGCATCAATTTTCTAAAGCAGTATGACACAATAATCATAACATTCATAGCTCAAATCTCGCAAGCAGTATACGTTTTTTTTTTACTTTTTTAAAAATTCCATGTTCATAACAAAACAGAAATGATAATTGACAAATATTTAATCATAATTTTTTTAATAAAAAGTAATTTTTACTTTTAATTGCTTAATTGTACACTCCTGGAAATGGAAAAAAGAACACATTGACACCGGTGTGTCAGACCCACCATACTTGCTCCGGACACTGCGAGAGGGCTGTACAAGCAATGATCACACGCACGGCACAGCGGTCACACCAGGAACCGCGGTGTTGGCCGTCGAATGGCGCTAGCTGCGCAGCATTTGTGCACCGCCGCCGTCAGTGTCAGCCAGTTTGCCGTGGCATATGGAGCTCCATCGAAGTCTTTAACACTGGTAGCATGCCGCGACAGTGTGGACGTGAACCGTATGTGCAGTTGACGGACTTTGAGCGAGGGCGTATAGTGGGCATGCGGGAGGCCGGGTGGACGTACCGCCGAGCAACGTGGGGCGTGAGGTCTCCACAGTACATTGATGTTGTCGCCAGTGGTCGGCGGAAGGTGCACGTGCCCGTCGACCTGGGACCGGACCGCAGCGACGCACGGATGCACGCCAAGACCGTAGGATCCTACGCAGTGCCGTAGGGGACCACACCGCCACTTCCCAGCAAATTACGGACACTGTTGCTCCTGGGGTATCGGCGAGGACCATTCGCAACCGTCTCCATGAAGCTGGGCTACGGTCCCGCACACCGTTAGGCCGTCTTCCGCTCACGCCCCAACATCGTGCAGCCCACCTCCAGTGGTGTCGCGCAGGCGTGAATGGAGGGACGAATGGAGACGTGTCGTCTTCAGCGATGAGAGTCGCTTCTGCCTTGGTGCCAATGATGGTCGTATGCGTGTTTGGCGCCGTGCAGGTGAGCGCCACAATCAGGACTGCATACGACCGAGGCACACAGGGCCAACACCCGGCATCATGGTGTGGGGAGCGATCTCCTACACTGGCCGTACACCACTGGTGATCGTCGAGGGGACACTGAATAGTGCACGGTACATTCAAACCGTCATCAAACCCATCATTCTACCATTCCTAGACCGGCAAGGGAACTTGCTGTTCCAACAGGACAATGCACGTCCGCATGTATCCCGTGCCACCCAACGTGCTCTAGAAGGTGTAAGTCAACTACCCTGGCCAGCAAGATCTCCGGATCTGTCCCCCATTGAGCATGTTTGGGACTGGATGAAGCGTCGTCTCATGCGGTCTGCATGTCCAGCACGAACGCTGGTCCAACGGAGGCGCCAGGTGGAAATGGCATGGCAAGCCGTTCCACAGGACTACATCCAGCATCTCTATGATCGTCTCCATGGGAGAATAGCAGCCTGCATTGCTGCGAAAGGTGGATATACACTGTACTAGTGCCGACATTGTGCATGCTCTGTTGCCTGTGTCTATGTGCCTGTGGTTCTGTCAGTGTGATCATGTGATGTATCTGACCCCAGGAATGTGTCAATAAAGTTTCCCCTTCCTGGAACAATGAATTCACGGTGTTCTTATTTCAATTTCCAGGAGTGTATAATATATATATATATATATATATATATATATATATATATATATATAAAAACCATAAATTTATTTAATTTCTAGAAATAAATACTTGATTTTCTATCTGAAGTTCCACATTTTTGTACGAAATTTTAATTTATTGTAAATAATTTTCTTAATACCAGTAATTGAAAATATACAGACATTACTCTTTATTTTAAAAATTATGATTCAATATTTGTTAATTAACATATCCATTTCTAAATATGTATATGGAATTTTAAATATAGTACAAAAAATGGTCACCAGCTACTATAAAATCAGAGACTTCATGATTAAAATCCTATTACACTAAGCACTCAGCTACCAACAAATTTGTTAATACATTACCAATGTTTTGTACTTAATAGCACTTAGGAATCCACACCCTCAAAAGGGATATTTTTTTAATATACACTCATGGAAATTGAAATAAGAACACCGTGAATTCATTGTCCCAGGAAGGGAAAACTTTATTGACACATTCCTGGGGTCAGATACATCACATGATCACACTGACAGAACCACAGGCACATAGACACAGGCAACAGAGCATGCACAATGTCGGCACTAGTACAGTGTATATCCACCTTTCGCAGCAATGCAGGCTGCTATTCTCCCATGGAGACGATCGTAGAGATGCTGGATGTAGTCCTGTGGAACGGCTTGCCATGCCATTTCCACCTGGCACCTCAGTTGGACCAGCGTTCGTGCTGGACGTGCAGACCGCGTGAGACGACGCTTCATCCAGTCCCAAACATGCTCAATGGGGGACAGATCCGGAGATCTTGCTGGCCAGGGTAGTTGACTTACACCTTCTAGAGCACGTTGGGTGGCACGGGATACATGCGGATGTGCATTGTCCTGTTGGAACAGCAAGTTCCCTTGCCGGTCTAGGAATGGTAGAACGATGGGTTCGATGACGGTTTGGATGTACCGTGCACTATTCAGTGTCCCCTCGACGATCACCAGTGGTGTACGGCCAGTGTAGGAGATCGCTCCCCACACCATGATGCCGGGTGTTGGCTCTGTGTGCCTCGGTCATATGCAGTCCTGATTGTGGCGCTCACCTGCACGGCGCCAAACACGCATACGACCATCATTGGCACCAAGGCAGAAGCGACTCTCATAGCTGAAGACGACACGTCTCCATTCGTCCCTCCATTCACGCCTGTCGCGACACCACTGGAGGCGGGCTGCACGATGTTGGGGTGTGAGCGGAAGACGGCCTAACGGTGTGCGGGACCGTAGCCCAGCTTCATGGAGACGGTAGCGAATGGTCCTCGCCGATACCCCAGGAGCAACAGTGTCCCTAATTTGCTGGGAAGTGGTGGTGCGGTCCCCTACGGCACTGCGTAGGATCCTACGGTCTTGGCGTGCATCCGTGCGTCGCTGCGGTCCGGTACCAGGTCGACGGGCATGTGCACCTTCCGCCGACCACTGGCGACAACATCGATGTACTGTGGAGACCTCACGCCCCACGTGTTGAGCAATTCGGCGGTACGTCCACCCGGCCTCCCGCATGCCCACTATACGCCCTCGCTCAAAGTCCGTCAACTGCACATACGGTTCACGTCCACACTGTCGCGGCATGCTACCAGTGTTAAAGACTGCGATGGAGCTCCGTATGCCACGGCAAACTGGCTGACACTGACGGCGGCGGTGCACAAATGCTGCGCAGCTAGCGCCATTCGACGGCCAACACCGCGGTTCCTGGTGTGTCCGCTGTGCCGTGTGTGTGATCATTGCTTGTACAGCCCTCTCGCAGTGTCTGGAGCAAGTATGGTGGGTCTGACACACCGGTGTCAATGTGTTCTTTTTTCCATTTCCAGGAGTGTAGTAAGTAACTGATGTCTTTGATATCAGAAATTACTGATTTTCATAGTTATTGTACTTTAATGAGTGAAACAAACAAATAATTTCACAATTAATATTTTCTTTAACACAATCACTTAAAAGTTTTAAAGCGTTAGCCAGTATTTGCCATCATTGGCATAACTGTAGCAGCATCAGGATGCTCCTCAACACATACTTCGGACAAAGCATTTCTTGGGGACCATCCTGGTGACACTTCAACAGTTCTAATGATGGCTAACAGTGGCCAATACAGTATAAAAATTTTAAGTGTTTCCAAAAAAGAATATATTAAAGGTAAAAATAAAGTGTCAATCACTGTCTCCCAACAAAATGTCACTTTTTCACAAAAATATAAATCTGATTTTATATATGTGACAAACATATGTAAAAAGTCTACACGCTTTACATTAAAAGGAACATTAGTACCACACACAAACATTTTATAAACATACTTAAGCACAGCAGTAATAAAACAAGAACTAGTGCACCACAGGTCTGATATAGCGCAATATATTCTTTGTAGAAAATAGCAAGCTTTGTGTAATCAGCATTTTCATACGTTTGAACATGCTGACACTATATGAAATATATCAACTCCAGTATATATGAGGAAATTCACAAAGTCATATCACATACATCATATTAACATCAATAAAATTGCAATTTCATTGAACTGAAATTTTAAAAAATGTAGCAAAGATATCTAAACTCTTTCCTTTAATATTGCCAAATCATTTGAGGTATCATTTGAATAGGCTTAGACAATATTAAAATTGAAATTATTAGGAGAGATAATAACAGCTAATGTTAGTTTAAAAGTGGCACCCAATAAAAATTTACAACTCTTAATTGTCACACAAGCAAATTTTGATACTAAAAGAGTCTTCTGTCTTCAACCATGGGATTCTTTTTCACTATAGAAATCATAAGCAAAGATTTAAGGAACGTCGCTTTGAGGTTGAAAGGATCAGTGTCAGATTATAAATCCAATAGTTTGGGGTTCAATCCTCAGTCAGCCCTAGGTTTTTCCCCCTCTCATTTATAACTTGTTTCATCTCTAACAATGATTTGCACACACTGAAAACATTAAGTTACATTGTGCTTCCGAGTTCTTGAACCTGTAGTTCCCCCAATAACTGGCAGGGTAAGTTAATTCCTACCTCCAGTAGGATCATGCTTATTAGAGAAAAGAGGTGTTGAAATCACTCTTACTGAACTGAAAGCTAAGCCTATATCTTAAACTTGAAAGGAAAAGTCATTGTAATTATCTATAACATTTACCTTTCTTCAAACATTCAACTCTCCACTTTTGCCACTAATATTTATCCTCTCATCAGTTTCATGAGTGTTTCGGTGGTCTTGCTTGCAAGCTTCACACAAGAAAATAACAAAATTACTAGCTGTATATATTGTGTCCCTTACTTAAAATAAATAAATAAACAAATAAAAATAAAAAAAAAAACAGACTGGCAAACATACCATGTCCAAAGAGCTACAGCTCCAGCAATTCAGAATTATGGAACCAAGTGCCAAAGAAAAATTGAGAGGATAATAAGTCACCCATCTTACAAAATTTTCTGCTCTTTTATTAACGACGACAAATGATCGAAGTTTCTTTCTCTTATTTGCCCCACTTTCTTCATCTTTGGTTAACTAATGCAACCTACATCCATTTGAACCTGCTTTTACATTTGAGCCTTGGTTTCCCTTTACACTTCTCTTCATTACTAAACTCATGCCAAAGAAAGTCCATAATCAACTGATCCCTTAGTCAGATTGCTCTACAAACTTCTTTTCTCCCCATTTCGATTGAGTAGCTCCCCATTACTTATTCAATCTACCCATCTAATCTTCGGCATTCTTCCCTAGCACCACATTTTAAAGCTTCTACTCTCTTTTTGTTCAAACTGTTTGTAATCCAAGTTCCACTTCTGTACAAGGCTACACTCCTGACAAACTCCTTCAAAAAAAAGACTCCCTAAAATTTAAATTTGTATATTTGATGTTAACTGATACCCCTTTGTCAGAAATGCTTTCCTTGATATTGTCAGTCTGTATTTTATAGTCCCTCTACTTCAGCGACTCTCATCTTTTACTGCCTCATTTCCTAATCTAATTTCCTCAGCATTTGATGATTTAATCCAATCACATTCCATTACACTTTTTTTCTTTTGTTGATGCTCATCTTATAACTTCTCCCCCCCCCCCCCCCCCAACACCATCCATTCTGTTCAGTTTCTCTTCCAAGTCCTTTGCCATCTTTGACAGAATTACAATGTCATCAGCAAACCTGGTGATTTTTATTTCCTCTATCTGAACTTCATTCCCTTTCCAATTTTCTCCTTTATTTCCTTCACATCCTGCTCAAGTTACAGATTGAATAACATTTTTGTTTCATTCCTTTCTCAACTACTGCTTCCCTTTCATGTCTTTAGACTCTGCAGTTTGGTTTCTGTACTAGTTTTACATAACCTTTCGCTCCCCGTATTTCATCCCTCCTACCTTCATAATTTCAAAAATGTAGCCAAATTTGCAACAATAAATTATTAAACAGATAATGGGGAAATATTCACACCTGTCTGCACTTCCCTTTGTTGCAACTGGAATTACTACATTCTTTTTTAAGTTTGAGATTATTTCGCATGTCTCACGTACTAATGAGCTAAAGCATGACCACTGCCTACTGCAAGACTGAATGCCAACAGATGCTATTGCAGGCACATGAGGCATTACAAAATATATATAAGCAGAGCAGAGACAAATGCGGAATGATTCTAGTGAAAATACAGACTGCAACTGGGGAATTTCACTGACATAGTGACTTTGACAAAGGGGAGATAGTTAGTGCCCAGCACCTGGAGATGAGTATCTCAGAAATGATGAATATGGTTGGCTGTTTGTGTCTTACTTTCATGTTCATCTATCGAAAAATGTTGAAGGTCTATAAGACTGTGGGACAATAGAAGGTGATAGGTGTCCACATCTCACCACAGAATGTGGAAGCTTGGAAGCCTGCCTACTCTGTAAAGCAGGATAGATCTGATGGCAGAGTACAGTGCTGGCACAGGCCCAACTGTTTCAGACCACACTGTTCAGCACAATTTGCTGAACATGGAGCTCTACAGAATATCCATACGTGTTCCCATGTTGACTCAATCGTATCATCAACTGCAATTGCAGTAGGACACTTATCATCCAGATTGGACTGTAGATCAATGGGAATGTGCTGCCTGGTCAGAAATCACATTGCTAGTTACAACACATCAATATTCACATCTATAAAAGCAGTCATCCACGTGAACAGTTGGTCAAACATGCCCCTTGCCTGCCCTCAGTCCAGTGGGCTTAATTATGCTATGGGGATATACACATGGGCTTATATGGGACCTATGGTAGCACTTGATGGAAAGCACCACGGCAGCTGTGGACTTTGTGAACACCACTGCCATCCAGCTGCATCCTTTCATGACTGATGAGTTCCCCAATGGTAATGGCATCTTCCAGCAGGATAACTGTCATAAATAGTCTTTACGGGTTTGTCACCGGATCACGTTGTGCAAATTCCATGATATTTCCTTGGAGCAACTGTCCAACATGGTTAGGTACCAGGCCACCCGCAAGGTTGAACTACCCGAAGAAGTCTGACAGTTGCTCCGAGGAAATATTGTGGAACTTGCACAGCGTGATCCGGCAGCAAACTCGTGAAGACGATTTACAACATGTCCTCCGGGAGAGTATGGAGAGTCACATCAGAATAACTGTCCTTGTCACAAGGCCAGAACTGTGGTACAGTGGTGTGAGGCGCATGACAGTGAACTCACACTGATGTCTTGGCCACCAAAATCACTTGATCTGAACCCAATAGAATATATCTGGGACACTATTGGGTGCCCACTCCAAGCCCACAAACCAATGGCTCATAATTTACCAGAATTGTGTGACATACGAATAAGTTATCTGGTGCCACACATCTTCAGAAACCTTCCAAATACTAGTCAAATCCATGCATGCTAAGTCACTGTTTTATTGCATTCCAGGTGGACCACATACCAGGTGAAATAATTTTGTCAAGCATGGCACTCCCACAAACCTCAATAATTCTGAAGGAAAATCATCTAATCTAGGTGCCTTGTTACCATTTTGTTCCTTCAGTGTTCTGTCAAATTCTTCTCACAGTATCATATCTCCTATCTCATTTTCATTTATTTCCTCTTCCATTTCTTTTCATGTTGCCTCCAATTTCTCATTTCCCATGTGTGTATTGTTTCTATCTTTCAGTCTTTGCTTCTTTCCTTAGTGTCACCTGAGCTCTTATTATTCATACAGCTGCTTCTCTTCCCTCTAAAAGCCTCTTTAATTTTCTTGTAGGTGGCAACTATCTTTCCCCTGGTCATGCATGCTTGAATAGCCTTGAATTTGCCTTCTAGCCATAACTGCTTGGCCATTCTGCACTTTCTGCCTATTTCATTTTTTGATGTCTGTATTCCTTTTTACTTATTCCATTTTCATATTTTCTCCTTTTATCAATGAAATTGAATATCTAGTGTATTATCTATGGACTTCTACTGAGCCTTGTCTTTTGCTTATTTTATCCCCTTCTGACTTCGCTGTCAATCCTTGAAGCTAGCCATTCGTCTTCTATTGTATTCCATTCCCGGGTTCAGTCAATTGTTACCTAATACTCCCCTTGAAGCTCCCAACAACTTCTTGTTCTTCCAGGTAATTCAGTTCTCATACCATCAGTTTCCAACATTTCTGCAATGTCTTCACTTTTCATCTGCAGTTTGTAACCAATAAATTACGATCAGAGTCCTAACCTTTCCTTGAAAATATTTTCCAGTTTAAAATCTGGTTTCGAAATCTCTGGTTTATCATTTTATAATCAATCCAAAATTTTCTAGTGTATCCAGTACCCTCCATGTACTGGGTGGTTATAACTAAATATCCCCTATTTAACATGTTATAGCACGGAAACTAATTACAGTACGATTACCAAGCGTGATAGCATTAATTTCTACAGTATGGGGTGCATGATCTCCATGTGTCACAGCGCCACCGTCCAGTTCCAACTACGGCCACCAGGTGCCGTGATCAGTCATCATGATTCATAATATCACACACCCGACCAGTCGCAGTGCTCTTGTTGACCTATCAACCTGAGTTTGGACAAAAGGAGCAGGGAATTACCAGTGAAGCTCTGTAATTAAAACAAAAGTAATGATGCAGCTGCACTTCGAAAATATTGCTGGCTGAAAAGATTATGGAAAGGCCCTCTTTCTCCACCTGCTGTGCGGAGCATGATGAAGAAGTTCGAATCAACTGGAGAACTGGGCATCGCTCCAGGAAGATGCTGACAAGTGGTTTCACAACAGGTGGTTGATGAAATTGCTGTTGTTATGGCAGACAACACTGCAATTCCCAATTGTAAGACAGTGCGTGTGATTAGTCATGACAGTTGAACATCCCATGATCTACTGTACGGAATGTGCTTTGAACCATTCTCAAATGGTATTCATATAAGACCCATGTTGTACAGCAGCTTACACCACAGGATACATAACGACATGTTGACTTCGCTCTCCATTTTCTCGCAAGGATTGAAGTTGAGCAAGGCAGGCTCTGGACCATCCTATGGACAGACGAAGCTGATTTTTCTCTGATGGGTGAGGTGAACACACAGAATTGCCGACTGTGGGGATCTTCACCTTGTCACTGCACATAAATTTCCACTGTATGGTGAATGGGTCGCTGTATTGTGTGGCTTCACGCCAATATTCATAATTGACCCATTCTTTTTTTAACAGGTTAGCACACAAGGATTAAAGATGTGCAGTGTGACTGGCCAGCATTACTGTGATAAGTTTCGCCAGCGTGTCATACCCACCCTACAGGTGAGAGACACATTGAACTCGACACTTTTCATGAAAGATGGGGCCCTACCACACAACGCTCATGAATTTTACCTGCTTCTCCAAACCACATATAGAAACAATCGAATTATCAGCCAATCATTTCCAAATGCTTGGCTGGCACAATCACCTGATCTCACTCCCTGTGATATCTGGTTGTGGGGCTACCTGATGGACAGGGTTTACCAGAGGAACATTCACAAGTGCTGATCTGAAGCCCAGTACATCAAGAGAGGTAGCCAGCATACCTATGGACAGGCTTCATTTTGTTGTGCAGAATGCAATCCTGTGCTTTCAGACTCTTCTGGACACTGATGGGTGCCATATTGAGCCCCTTTTGTAGCAGTAATGGTACCGGGGTGTAATGATGTGATGTACCAAAGCAGCATATTAAAAGTATTTCAACTGAACCGACTCTGCATTTTTTCTCTCCCACATCTCCTTGTCATTAACACTACCAAGTTTGGTACTTGTACAGTAATTAGTTTCCATGTTACGTGTCAAAAAGGGAAAGTTTAATTATAGCCATCCATTATACACAATTCATGAGCCAAGTGTTTTCAATGATTAAATTATGCTTTGGGCAAAATTCTACCAGATACCTTCCCTTTTCATACAGACTGATAATGAGGGCTACAGCTACTGACTGCTACAGTATTTTTAAAAGGAAATTGTAGTAAACCAGGAAAGAGTTGGTAAAAGCAAATCATATGAAAATAAAATGAAACCTCAATTGCTTTTCATGCTCTGCTCTGTATTTTACCTTCATTTTTTCTTTATTAAATTTTTTATTTTTATCATAAATTTTGTACATTCATTCCGGAACCTTGCAACACCATCCCACCAAATGAAGCTTTTTACCCATTCTGCTAATCAATTGAGATTGAACAGTTGCCTTCTATCATTCTCTTTGTCTATCTTCGCCAATTATCACATTATTTGTGCTACACATTAGTATAAATTTTTCAGTCCTCGATCCGTAATATACAAGAAATGCAAACCATTCATTCAGATTCTGCATGGTCACTCAAAACTGTTTTTACAATTTGGTGGTAACACCAGATGATGAAAAACCCATCTTCTCATGACTACAGATAAATAAAATGAGGGAGGAAATATCATGCAAAGGATTGATGCCGTTAAAAGTAACTGATCTAGTGTAACATTTTCTTGAAATAAACGGTTACCACAGGCACACTCAAGACTCTAATGGTAGTGCAATTCAATTCTACTACAAGAGAGCTCATGCCTCTAATGAGTACCTACTACTGCAAAGTTTGGTTTCATATGCTTCATAAACAAAACTGTAACTGCAACTACAACAGTTTTTCTACACAGCTCACAGTACTTACTAATGTTTATATCAGTTTCAAATCTGCGCTGGCTCGTTGCAGCTGATGCTGCAGCAGTGAACGGATTTGTTCCGGCACTAGCGAGAATTGGGAAGACAATACTGGCACGAGATGACGAAGGAGGATGAGATGGTGCAAGGGATTTTTTTCTATGTTTGCGGGAGTGGGTATGAGCATGATGATGAGTGTGACCATGGGAATGGTGGTGATGGTGGTGATGTATGGAGGGAGGGGAGGGTGAGTTGAAAAGGCTGTCTACACCCCCCATCACGATGCCCGGAGTTGGCAATGGTGTCTGTGGCATAGAAGTCAGTTGAGTGATGTTCATGAACTCATCTGGCTTCAGGTTGGCTCCTGTACACAGATCATTATGTCAGTATTCTTTAAGCATACAACCGTTTCTGACCAATAAGTTATAAACATAACATAGTAAAATACAGGTATTTATTGACATTGCCACTAATAATTTGATAATTTTGTATGTTATTAAAAAAAAATGGTTCAAATGGCTCTGAGCACTATGGGACTCAACATCTTAGGTCATAAGTCCCCTAGAACTTAGAACTACTTAAACCTAACTAACCTAAGGACGTCACACACACCCATGCCCGAGACAGGATTCGAACCTGCGACCGTAGCAGTCCCGCGGTTCCGGACTGCAGCGCCAGAACCGCTAGACCACCGCGGCCGGCTGTATGTTATTACACTAACTGATTGTGATAAATGCTAACAGCTGAAAATTATGCTACAAAACAGACATTGTTTACTATCTATGATGTTTGTCCCATACGTCATACAATGTCACTATCACTGCAGTTACTGCAACTGATCTACATTAATATGTACTTACACAAAGTAGCCCAGACCCATCAAGAACAATTTGAAGTCCACTGACTGTAGTTCTTATTTCTTTCACAGGCAACCACAGCAACATCCTAAATATTGTGTAAATACTTAAAATTGAATATGGTATACCAAATTGATAAAATTGTATCTCATCTCCAATGTGTTACATATTTGTGGTTTCAACATATTGACTGGTTACAGAAGCTGTTGCCTAAAGTAACTATTATCCACATGGTTATGCCTTTTGAGCATTGGGAAGATGAAAATATGTTATCACAACTAATACTAATTTGCAAATATGTGAGATGAAAGCTTTCATACAGTACATAACAGCAAGGGGGTCTCAAAAAAGTATGTGAGAAGTGGCAAAAAAGAAGCTACTAGGGAGTTTTCTGTTAGGGAGTTTTGCCAACTTAAAGTAGGGTGTAAACTACACCTAAATCAAAATAACAAAGTGATTGACAGCAGAGGACAGTTGAACACAGACAGGAGTGATATCATTAATTCACTATTAACCATGCATGCAACATGGCTGTGACAGCTACAACAGTGTGGTTGCACAACAAATTTATTCACACAGTCATCTGTTAATATACATTATTCAATTTGCTTTGAAAGATCATAACAGCCTTATGACTTTTCTATATAATAATGCATATTGTTTGAGATATTGGGTTGTGTAAATTAAACATGCTGAACTGAGAAATAAAGTAATTGAATAACAATTTGAAATATCAGCAGGAAGGATCATCTGCAACTGACAGTGTGGTACCTGCACCAGTGCAGAGCAGTATTGCAACAATGAATAGAACAGATGTCAGTCGTGACTAAGTTCATTCTCTCATTGGTTGTTGCTGCAGCACCTGTCCTGTACACAACTGTCAGTCATGTTGTTACTCTGGTCCATGTGCACAAAAACTGTTTTACAAAGAACCATACAGACAATGCAAGTTTTTTCACATGTTCATATTGTGCTGTGCGAGGTAGTTTCTTGCAAATTTCTACTGTAGTTAGGATTTGTGGATACTTGATACACCATAAAAAAATGATTCAGTAGTATAGATGTCCTGCAACTTAGATTTTCGCATGAACATTCAATTCATTCACTGAGAAACAACTAAGGGCATAACATTTTAACCCAGTTGTGTCTACATCTCATGCTGAAAAATAAATATCTGGAAACCAAGAAACTATTTATCCAATAACATTTTGGATCCTCAGTTCTGTTACTAATGTATGTGGTGTATTTTAGGACCAACTGCCTATGTAAAATGATTACCACCACGCACTAACTCATATGTATTCTGTGTACATAAAAATGTGTTATAATTTCAGAAGTATATGTTCAACTCACCAATTAGTTAAGTGTTGTAAAAATGACATGTTGTAACATGTGAAGCTGTTGAACAATTTATTTTTTAACTGTACAACCAGTTTTGGTCAGAGACCATTTTTGAGCTGCAGATTACACAAACACAGTATGTTCAAAAAGTACTGAATCTTCTTCTTACCCACATAAACACCTGACGTGCAAGACACTTTCTTTGGTGAAGATGTGGTGCACTTGGAGAATATGGAGATATGCAACTTGTGAACTTTTTCCTGCCAGTAGACAACTTTAGTCACTATCAGCCTATCTACGAGCGAGTGTCTGTTTTTAACACTCATTGGATGCCAGTAATTCATAAAACGATGGAACAAATTGAACAGTAATATTGCACCGAATTTTGTCAAAAGTTTGGCTGTACCCACACAGAAATCATTTCCAAGTTTCAACAGGCTTTTTGGGGAATGGTACCATGAACAACTCACCAAGTCACAGATAAAGGAGTGGTACAAATGTTTCAAAGATGGCCGCATGTCAGTAGACAGTGAATTGTGTCCAGGCAGATCCTCAACAAACCAAAATGACAATGTTACCGAGCAAGTGCAGACTTCGGTCATGGAAGACCATTGTATCACAGGACAAGAAAACGTGAACACGTTATAGATAAACATTGAATAAGTATATTCAATTCTAAATGATGATTTGTGCAAGAGGAGAGTGTCTGTGAAATTCTTATTTAAACTGCTGACAATGGATCAGAAGCAACACTGCCTGGAAACTGCACTGGACATATATGACACTGCAAACAGTAACCTCAACTTTCTGGAAACCGTGATCGCAAGTGATGAGATGTGGGTAACTCCCAGAAAACAAAATGCAGTCACCACAGAGAAAACATTCACCATTCCCGAGACATAAAAATAAAAGAAAAATATGACAGGTCTGCGGCAATATCATGTTGACCATTTTCTCTGCCTATCAAGAGGTGGTGCAGGTGAATATACTCCACAAGGTCAAATCGCCACAGAAGAATACTTCCAGGAGGTCCTTTGTTGCCTCTATAATGTTGTGTGGTGCAAACAACCAGATCTGTGAGCGGCAAAAATTTGGCTTGTCACAACATTGCATCCGCCCATTCTGCACATATGATTCAGACTTTTATCACCAAACACAACAATCCTGTGGTTAGTCAGGTTCCCTAATCCCCCAATATGGTTCCATGTAATTTTTGGCTATTTCCCAAGCTGCAAATGCCCCTAAAAGTAATTACTAGTGACTAACGAGATATACCAGTGTTGAGTTTGTCTCTGTTCTGAGATGCCATGACCAACCTCATTTAAACTCTTCTATCAGGAGAGTTAATTTGGAGTTAGTACGGCTACTTGCGTGAGGTGTGGGGTCACATATTGATTGGTTCCTGTTGATTCTCTCAGTAGGTGGGAATATACAAGACATGGCCTACACCTCAACAGGAAAGGGAAGGGTAAACTGGCTGGGCTAATAGCAGGAAATGTAAGGGGGTGGGGGGGGGGGCGGGTGGGGGGGGGGGGGAGGAACTGCCATGAGTGGTAATATACCAGTGGTCATAGGTGTTGGGAGCAGAACCTTTTTTAGGATAGGTAGGACAGAACGAAGTCAAGTTCTGAGAGAAGTAAAGATTGAAACAAACCTTCAGTTTGAGAAAGAACTCAAACAGCATAATCCTGGCACAATGGATCAGCGAACACAGCTGTTGGTTAAAAATTTACAGAAATCAGCAGAAATTTTATTTCCACCTGATTTCATCTCAGTAAATGTGAAATGCCAACTATCCTTAGTGCATCAAAATATTCAAGGACTTAGAAGTAAAATTAATGAACTATTTATGTGCATTGCTGAATTAGAGTCATCAAAGCCAGTTGATATAATCTGCCTCTCTGAACATCATGTGATCACTGGTATAGATATGTTAAACCTTACAGAATTTAAGTTAGCCTATTACTTCTGTAAACAAAATATGGTGAAAGGAGGTGTTGCCACATTTGTTAAAAACAGTTTTAAATTTAAGAATACTGAAATTAGTAAATTTTGCTTAGAGCAGCACTTAAAAGCATGTGAAACAGAGATAGAATTTCGTAATAGGTTCTTTATAATAGTAGCCATATACAAAGCACCTTCAGGAAATTTCAAGCAGTTTATAAACGGTCTTGAAGGTTTATTGTCTCATCTAAAATTAAAAAACAAAGAACTAGTGGTCGCTGGTGATTTTAATATAGGTGTCCTGAAAAACTCTGTCAGTGAACAGTTACTGAAATCAGTTACATTGTCGTTCACTTTAATTTCTACTGTAAATTTCCCAACTAGGGTATACAAATGTTCGAAGACTGCCATTGATAATATCTTTATAGACAATTCTAGGCAACAAAGCCACATTACAAAACCAGTAGTAAATGGGCTATCTGACCATGATATGCAAAACCTAACATTAAATTTTGAAAATTGTCAAGGTAAAACATCTATTAGAACTGACTACAGAAGGCCAATAAAACAGCAAAAAACTGAGAAATTTAGAGGACTGCTCAAAGAAATTAATTGGATGGATGGTTACAGCATCCAAGACACAAATGGATAATACAAGACATTCATTAATAAAGTTAGCACCTTACTTGAAAACTGTTTTCCCCTGAAGGTAATTCAAATTAAGCAGAAGTATAAATATAAAAAAACTGGCATATTTTGCGTATTTTCATTCCATTATGTCATATGGTATCATATTTTGGGGTAATACACAAACTGAGAAAAAATTTTTAGAGTACAGAAGCATATAATAAGAGTAATGTGTAGTGTAAATCCAAGATCATCATGTCAAAACCTATTCAAAGAATTGGGCATACTAACCACAGCTTCTCAGTATATTTATTCCTTAATGAAGTTTGTTGTAAATAATGCATCTGTTTTTCCAACTAACTGCTTAGTACACAGTATCAGTACCAGGAATAAGAACAATATACATATATTTTTGGTGGCCAACTCCTTCTATTCCATCCATGAATTTTTTAACTAGTGCAATAGACCATTTAACAAAAATTTATTATACTTTAATTTTTGACAATACTTGGTTGTAACAGGCAAGTAACTACCTACTGTGTGAATGATGGATTTAATGAAAACAGATGTAAGTATTAAACCTGTAAATATTAGAAGTTTAATTTTAATTCATGTACATGATTTTATTGTTTATTGACTGAAGATCATTAAAATTAATGAAACTCAAGTTTTTCTAATTACATTTTTGTAATGTGTTTATCTGACATGTTCCACACCCAGGAGGATCCCCTCTTTTGTGTGTCTATGCAATGAATAATCAATTTAATCTAATCTAATCTAATGCTGTCTACTTGTAGGAAAAAGTTCGCAAGTGCGTATGAATATCCCTCACCATATCTCCACCAAAGAAAGTGTCTCACACTTCATTTGTTTATGTGGGTAAGAAGAAGATTCAGTACTTTTTGAACATACTGTGTTTTTGGAAGACAAGGCACCTCAGACCGCGTGGCTAACCCGCGCGGCCCTACAGTGTTTGTGTAATCTAGAATCCAAAAATGTTTTACTCCACAAAATCAACATTTATGACTGCAGCGTGCATTGAAAAACCATGATCTGATTGTGGGTCATTATAAATGGAACTGTCTGGTCAGGTGACTCATCCTTCCTGTTAAATCACATCAACAATCAACTCCAGATCTTCAGTCTTCTACAACACCACATCATCACAAGTACACGTAACACAAATAGGTTATAGCCAGCAGTATTATGCTGTGAGAGCATCATAAGTTCCGTGAGATGTGACAATATTAGCATTGACTACTTATATTCCTTCATACCTGATGATGATGTCTCCAACAGTCATGGCCTTTTTCAGCAAAAATGCCCATGGCACACTGCTGAAATTATGTTACAGTAGCCTGAGAACAGTGAGGATGTGAACTACTTTATGGTATGGGCCTAAATTTTGCCCAACATCAAAGACCACTGAATGTATCTCAGATGTGACAGTTCAGAACTCACAAACCTAATAGTCACAGAGCTGTCTTGGGTATCTGGTGTTAACCCGCAGTTTATAATATCACTAGTATGACAAACTGCAATTGGTTTACATGTGAAATATGCTAATAGGTAGCCAAGTAGAAGGCTCTAACAGAGCTGTTCATGTGTTCTATAAATGAATTCTTGATGTATTCTAAAATGGTCAAAACTGGGTTTAATGGTCCTCTAACAAACTGCATATAGCATTGGAGGGAACACTTAGGTGACAAAACACATTTTTACACCTTTCAATCACATTGTAAATAACAAATTAGGTGGAATTATGTGTGCAGATACAAGAAAACCAAACTAAAGTATACTACTGCCCTAAATTTGTGTAGCTTGTTATCAACAACTGCTTTATTATTTTGCTTCATACCATGTACAAGGAATGTTTATTATTCAGACTTTATTATTCATAAGTGATTAGCGTTTCAGCTAAATGCATAAAACAAATGGAAGTAATACCATCTGCATTCTGTATCAAAGGAAAAATCATGCGGCTGGAGTCTTATTCATAAATTGCATTTGAATGTTAGTTCTTTGTGAGAACATTGTAATATGCCTCCTGAAAGAAAGACATCTGCCACACTGTGACAGAATTTGAAAGCAGCAGGATCAGAGCCTATTGAGACTGTGATTTATCGTTTAGCAATACTGTTGCTCACATTGTTTGAGAACCTACGATTGTCATGCCAATATGGAATCAATGGATTCAAAGGGACCATATTCAATGCCATACAGGATCTCAACACTGATAGGACAGATATATGCTTCACTCAGCCATGCGGAGGGTTGTAGAGCCTAATCAATTATCTTGAATTATGAAATGGGCTTTTTTGCAGGAAGACAAGTATCCGCACGACATACGGAGAATCATGGGCTATCAGGACAGTAACCATTATTGTGGCTTCCTTTGATGAAGCAACAGAGAGAAGTATGCTGATAATGGTGAGCCAAATGGCAACACTGAACATACACTATCTGATCAATAGTAAGCTGGACATTTATTAGTAGGCATTAATATGAGGTATGTCCACCCTTTGCCTTTATGAAGGCTTTAAACTCTGCTGGGCCCACTTTCGGTGAGGCGTCTGAATGTCTGTGGAGGAAAGGGAGCCCATTCTTCCTTATGAGCCAAAACCAGAGGAGGTACTGACATTGGATGCTGGGGTCTGGAGCAAATTTGGCAATCTAACTCATTCCAAATGTGTTCCACTGGATTCAGCTCAGGACTTTGGACAAGCCAGTCCATTTCAGGAATGTTATCATACACAAACCATTATTCACAATTGCTGCTTCATTACTGGATGCATTGTCATACCGATACAATCAATCATCACTTCCAAACTGCTCCTCTGCAGTACAGTGCCGTAAAATATTTTCATGTCCTTCCACATTTAGCATTTGCTTAAGTGAATTAGGGGACCACACCATAAGCACTCCCAACACCATCTTCTCTGTACTTCACTGTTGACATTACATAAGATGGTGGGTAACACACTCCAGGCTTTCACCAAACCCAAACTCTTACATTGGATTTCCACAAAGTCTAGCACAGTTTATCACTCCAAATCACTTGTTTCCAGTCATTCACAGTCCAGTTGTGTCACTTTTTACAACATCTCAAGTGTTGTTTAGCAGACTACAGAAATATGTGGCTTACGAGCAGCCATCGTATCCCATTCTTTTGAACTCCTTGCACACTGTCATTTATTAATTACACTGCTAGTAGCACTTTGGAACTCATGAGTGATTCTTTCTGCTGATTTCATGTGATTTTTTACAACCACCATCTGCAATGCTTGACTTGTAAGCAAATAGTGCACAAGTGGTATCATGTTGCCTTGTCAGAGCAATCCCATTTCTATGTACAGCATCACGAAGTACATATCCGTGTGTGGTGTCTCGGAGGAGTTTGAACATTGTCAGATTGCATTCATCATCATCATGATACAGGACGTTGTTGGATTGACGATCACCTCTGGTTTGCAAAGCTGGTAGTTTGGATAGCAGCCGTTATATTTCTGCTAAGAGCAATAGCTGTGCCCTATATTTGAGGTCTTTGTGACATTAATTTTCATGAAGATAATGCAAGACCACATACTGATTGTGCTATCATGACCTACTTTGATATAAATGGTGTTCACCTATGCCCCAGCTCAGCACATTCTACAGATCCCTCACCCATTAATAACATATGGTCAGGGGCATCCATGCAGCTGGCACACCACCTGTCACCAGCCACAACAACTGATGAACTCTAGTACAGAATTGAAGCAGCATGGAATTACATACTCATACACGAGATCCAAGTTCAGTCTGACTCTATGCCCAGATGGGTTACAGCCACTGTTGCTGCCAGAACTTGTAGCCCTTTGCACTAAAATCAAAATCATCTACTGATTTAATCACATATTCTTCCTACTATACTGTATAAACCTAAGAAGTAAAATTTATTATTTCCTATTGTTTCTGGTGCTGCAATTTTTGAGGCCAGACTGTCAAGCACACTACATGATATTACTTATATATTGTCTATACTTATTTATTTTTATTCATAATTTCAAACTCAACATGCCAAACACGAAAATAAGAAAGCCACAAATTGATTGTAAGTAATGTAATATGTAATACATGTGTAGTATTTGAGAGTACTATTTCAAATCTGTTCCGGAAATCAACAAAGAACATAAATAGAAAACTGCACATTTGACATGAGGCTACATCATTTCATGTAACATCATGAGATTTGTGAATAAAACCCTTATCACATAAAATATTTGTTTGTGAATTAAGATGATAATTCTCCTAGGATCTCTGAAACAATGGACAACTGCAAAACAGGAGAATTTATGGTTATGATTTAGATCTGAAAATACTAGTACATAAAGGGCAGAAATGCTAAACAAAATATTGCCTTAGACTGAATACCGTAACCTTATAATTAAAAAAAAAAATCCATGCTGCCATGTTCATAAATAACCCAAAATACTAAATGTGCTATAATTTTTGGGACAAACAGAGTGTTACCAAAGTTCTACAACTTACCAAACGTGTTCTCTTGACAGCTTCCTTGAGTGGCTAATGAAAGAAAGAAGATACCTAAGTGTCAATATGAATGCACTAATTCCTCTGTTATAAAGATTTCCATCTAATTTAGATGAAATAAATATTTTACATGCTTCTTCCTTGTTTTGTTTCAAATAGTGCAAAAAATATATCTACTTAGTTATTCAGTATTTGTATCTTACAGTAACAAATTTCCAGGAAATGTTACAAGTTAATAAATCTCTTTATGAAAGTGTTCGGCCAACCTTTTATAGTGTCTTGAACAAATCTAGATGTGGTTTGAAGACAATTCTGGACTATTAATCAAAAAGAAAATCATATTATTTAAAACATATGAAATGAAAAATTATATATATAGCATCCCTAAAGTAGAAGGTGTCAACTATGAGCAGTGACTGCAGAGCATTTGTTCTATATTGCTTTCCACCTTAAATGCTGCTAGCATCCATCTGATGTAGCCATGTAATATGAAAACTTTCTGTTAAAATCATTTTATTAGCAGCAGACAGACCTTTTCTGTAAGCTATCAAGAGGAATAAACACAAAGAGTGGTGGGTCACAGATTAAAGACTAAAAATTGAAAAATTCAGATTGTTCCAAAGTTGGAGTAAACATTTCTAAACAAAAGAGACTCTCTAGTATGTGAATTCACACAATGAAAAAGCTGGGTACAGGCGGACAGTCACACGAAGTACTTTTGAACATGATTTCTGACAATTGTCTTGAGCAGCTAGCTCGGCAGCCCACAAGCAATGGAAGTATCTTAGACCTTGTAGCTACCAATAGATCAGACCTCATCGACAATGTTGGTATAGAAACAGAAATTAGCGATCATGATGATGTTATAGCAACTATTATAATGAAAGTTAATAAATTAGTCAAGAAGGCTAGGAGAAAGTTTCTGTTAGATAGAGCAGATAAGCAGTTGTTAGCATCTAACTTAGTCCCAGTGTTCACCAAAGACAAGGGTATCATCAAGAGTGCCCCAGGGAAGTGTGATAGGATCGCTGCTGTTCTCTATATACATAAATGATTTGGTGGATAGAGTGGCCAGCAATCTGCGGTTGTTTGCTGATGATGCCACAGTGTATTGTAAGGTGTTGAAGTTGAGTGACTGTAGGAAGATACAAGACAACTTAGACAAAATTTCCAGTTGATGTGATGAATGGCAGTTAGCCCTCAATGTGAAAAATGTAAGTTAATGCGGATGAGTAAGAAGAACAAACCTGTAATGTTTGGATACAGTCAAGTCGTTTAAATATCTGGGCGTAACACTGCAAAGCGATATATGGTGGAACGAGCATGTGAGAACTGTGGTAGGGAAGGTGAATGGTCGACCTAGGTTTATTGGGAGAATTATATGAAAAAGTGGTTCACCTGTAAAGAAGACCGCATACAGCATGCTGGTGCAACCTATTCTTGAGTACTGTTAGAGTGTTTGGGATCTGTACGAGATCGGATCGAAGAAAGACATCAAAGCAATTCAGAAGCGGGCTACTAGATTTATTACCAGCAGGTTTGAGCAACACATACCTGTTACGAAGATGCTTTAGGAACTGAAATGGGAATCCCCGGAGGGAAGGTGACATTCTTTTCGAGAAACACTGTTGAGAACATTTAGAGCACTGGCATTTGAAGCTGACTGCTGAACAATTCTACTGCTGCCAACATACACTGAACGTAAAAAATAAGGGCCATGAAGGTAAGATACAAGAAATTAGGGCTCATACAGAGGCATTTAGGCAATAGTTTTCCCCTTGCTCTATTTGCGAGTGGAACAGGAAAGGAAATGACTAGAAATGGTACAGGGTACCCTCCGCCAAGCAACGTGCGATGGCTTGCGGACTATCTATGTAGATGTAGATAAAATAGCAAACAACAAATGACAAAGGTTTCAAAATGACGAATGATTACAAATGCCTCACTGCTCCCCTAATTCACAATCATGAAGACATTACTAATGTGTCCTTACAGATTACAGAAGTGTGGAACATTAAACTGCTCAATAGCAACCTTCAATTTAATATATTAATTTCCATGCTGTTTGGTATTATTTACTCACACAGAAAACTAATTAAATCAATTTATGAGACTTTTCAAAGTCAGGTATTTGTTTACATGGTGAACATAATTGGTATAGGGGAGAATAATTTAAAAAGTTTTTTTATAAATATATCTGGGATTATTTACTTCACCACTAATATTTTCTTCCCTTTCAGTTTCATGGTTTAGCTATGTATCATAACTATTAGCACTTCTCATCTAGTCTCACCCTCAACCTGCAACATACATTTCTCTGTGCTTTATGGTTTACACTTACAGCAGATGACAAATGTATTCAAACACTGTAACAATTTGAAGATGCAGACTAAAAGATTACAACTTTAAAATATTTGCATAAGTCTCTCCTAGAACAGTTAATCAGCCAGCATATGTAAAGCCTGATGCCACAGTGGTCAGTTTGGATGTATGTCTGGTTGTGTGTGAACATGTGTAAACTATCATCACTTAGCAATGTGAGGAACATCAAACACTAGTGCCTGGTGAAGGTTTTCTAAAGTATCCATATACTGAAAATACATCCAGCCTTGACTGACATTTCCATCAAACGATTTAAAGCATCTGTCTCAGATGATTCTGAAACACTAGAAATAACCTTATAAGTCTCCAGGGTATTTTAAAAGTTTGCTAATACATAATTCACTTAATGAATAACAGTTCCATTTGACTACACAAGATAATTCATATCTGCAAAGAGCTCTACCTTTAACCCTTCCACTGTTCATTTTCTTTACTCACAATGAATACAAATCTCTACTTACTGTGCAACTAAATCTACCACCACCAATATGCAACACAATTAGTTGCAGAAACAAAGAGCTTTCATGCCTATTAGCAAAACACATCACATCGAGGAATGAAATCAAATGCCTATAACTAGTCGTATGAAAGAGAAATGGCACAGAAAATATTTAACACACTTCAGTATAATTTTATCCCTCAAAAACTTGATCTTTCATATCGTCTTACCCGCATTCCGTTAACGAAAGACAGGTTACATTTTTCACAGCTACACATATTTTACACCTTAACCCAACAACAAATCATAAAACAAGACTAATAATAAAAAGAGAACTGCTATTATTTACATCAGAGGAGGGAGAAACACCATAACCAACACCAACACCGAATGCACTGCACACATGGATATGAATGAGATGAACTTACCAGTGCTTTTATCTTGTGATCTAATATGCTTATGAAGAGAAGCATCCTTCGTGTTAAGAAGCATAGCACATTCATCTGTCACCTCACATTCCTCCCCTGATCCCTCTCCATCTGTGAGAACATTTTCCTGCAAAAAGCATGCATGAAAAAGTTCTCTAGAAGCTGGTGCTCAATGAGATAAGTGTGCATGTGTATTAAGAAACAACACAAAACGCATGCATAAACGTCATGACATAGAGCTCATCTGGAGCTAAAACTGAATTTGCACTCACTTTACAAATTCAGCTTCCAAGTCACTGTGCAAACTTAATAACTGTCAACAACAAACTAACATGAAACACATATTAGTTGGCTTTCTTTCCCTGGAAGTTTCCAAAATAAATCACTCTCACACACATAAAACTCACATTTTCTTGTTAAATTCATTGTTTACCTTTTTATATTAGTGTTTTAAATTATTAGAGACAGAGAACTCAACCTGATTTGGCAAGAAAATATTGAAGGGTCATGCAACGAATAAAGGAGCCATCTTGGCATCAACATGGACGTGGCTGACCTTATTACAACACCAATACTCTAGTCTTGCATAGAATTTTCTTTCCCATCAACACCCTATAATGCTAATAAGAAGCATCCCAAAATATTTCTATTATTCATAATCCTTTAATAAAGTGTCAAAGTCATTCAACTATGGCTTATCAAATTATTTTACTTAAAACCACTACTTATCTGAGTAAACTGAGTGGGAACCTAGTTTATGTGTGCACTTTTATAGTTATATTAGGTATGTCCAGCACATTTATGGACACTGTAGTACAGCCATTCTACAAGATCTCTTCACACAGGCTAAAATCTCTGAACTGTGTATTTTCTCAAATTTACTGATATGAATTTTTACTTGTTCATAATTAGGTGCCGTATCCAACAAAGAGAAGTTGCATATTAAAAGAATTAGAAAACAGAAGTTATACATCTCAGACTAGAAGCTCTTATTAATTGAGCTGTCGCACTTTTTGTCTTTTATTGCTGCACCTTCAAGCAGAATTATGAAACATAATCATGTAAATGAGTGTCATATCATACAGCAAAAGAATGGCAGATTTCAAGACAGAGTCGGGCCCAGTGGTCTGGGTGTAAAGTACATTCCTGGAAACTGAGATGTCATGGGATTAAATTCCAGTCAGACTTTGGATATTTCAGAGTGCATTTTAAAATAACCTTCACCCTTTCAATCAGGTAAGGAGTCACCAGAAACAATTCCCCAGTTGGATAACAGGGATAGGTCAGAAACACGTAAATCACTAAAGTGGCATCCAATTACAAGACTTGCATATTGTTGTTATTATTATTATTATTATTATTATTATTATTATTATTATTATTGGTTGGTTGGTTGGTTGGGGAAGGAGACCAGACAGCGTGGTCATCGGTCTCATCGGATTAGGGAAGGATGGGGAAGGAAGTTGGCCGTGCCCTTTCAGAGGAACCATCCCGGCATTTGCCTGGAGTGATTTAGGGAAATCATGGAAAACCTAAATCAGGATGGCCGGACGCAGGATTGAACCGTCGTCCTCCTGAATGCGAGTCCAGTGTATTATTATTATTATTATTATTATTAAAAACAGTATCAAGAGTTACTAGCATAAGAAACTAAAGGACTTGCTGCATCCCATGTTAATGTAGAGAATCATACATTCAGCAGTATATCAAATGAATGGAAAACAATTCTAAATTAATTTTAAGCAATGTAATAAAAAAAACCTTAACACTGCATATAACTGCAGCAACCAGAATTAATGAAAACTGAAGTGGTCAAGATGAAGTCCACTAGATCAAGAGATGGATGGGCATCCACAGTGAACTGATAATGAGAAAGCATACTGAACTCAAATCATCTTTGAAACTTTAACTGAAAACTGCAACAATCTCTCTATTTACTTATACACAAACTTAACCAAAGATAATAAAACAAACCATTGGAAACTATGAAAACTATCAAGTTGTTGACAACTCAGCAATTATACAAGCAGTTACCTTCATTCCTAAATTATGTAATCTAAGATTTCAAATCCTGCGTTTAACACATTCTGGAACAAGAAATACTTATTTCAATGTACTCCCTTTCATCCTGCAATGTCTGAGTTTAGAAAATGCTTGTCTTTAATGTAATATATTGTAGTTTTCAATGATTTTACAGGGTGTCTACGTGGACAAGGAAAAAAAATTCCCGGATTTTTCCCGGATTTCCTGGTTAAAAACACACTTTCTCCCGGATGACAGTATATTTTCCCCTATCACTCCTTTCAATGGTTATGGTTTTGTACATGGGCGTACAATTTCCTGGCACTTTAGAAAACGAAACTCAGAGAAAAAGACACGTTTTGGAAATATCTTTGATGTGTAGCAACATGTACGCTGCGTATTTTCGTATTACGAAAACATACATTAGAAAATCCACCAAACACCGCATGTTACTTTCCGAACCATTGAAACCGAGATTTCGATGCGCTTTTGTAAGCCGTTCGTAACTCATGTCATGTGATCTCGCCAGCCGATGACAGAGGATATTCAGAGCATAGGACACGTGATGTAGTCAGTCATTATCAACATCTGTGTTAAGTAGTGTGCCAAACAGGGAAAGTTAATAGTTTAAATTAATAGACATAGTGTTGTTACAAGAAAAGAAAAGCTTTCACATAAAATATTGGTCTCAAGCTGCAAGAGAAGCTGAGCTTTCGCATATACTGTTGATCTTTTTTTGCGCGTGTTACACTTTAAGAGATATCATACAAATATGCCTGCAAAATTTTTAATAATGACATAAATGTCTGATCTTGAGGGTTCGAGGGTTCGAAATGCTTCTAAATGGCTCATCATCAGACACCTGATTTTTAAATGAGAGTCAAACGCTTTGTGATTTAATAAATTCACGGTCCATTCTTGTACGTAGTTCAACTTACGTAAAAGGATATTTACTTTGAAAGTAACGCTTTTCAAACCACCAATCGTAATATTTTCCCGCGACCTGTTACAAATAGGTTTGTTTCAGCAGTTGTCACAAAGCTCAGGTAACAGGCGACACCGCGCTTGGGTAGATATCACGACGTAGGAAGCTCGTATGTACATACGTGTAAAAGATCATCAATGAAAGATGATACTGCAAGAGCATCGGAATTTCGTGAACCATATTAAAATGTGCACATTTGAAGTGCATACTGAAAGGCACACTCGTATGTCCAGATTCCCAATGAAGTACCGTAGTCCCCGACCTGATATTAAGCTTTTAAGTGTGGTTTTCAGGATGTAAATTTTCTTGGAGCACCAGTACTGTATTATATCATGTTTGGTTCTTTATTATGGCATAATGCCATACGTGCTAGAAAATGAAAACGTGCACTTGAAATGCAGCGAACAGTTGAAACTACCCAGTACCGTGGAATTAAACATTTCGTTTCAGATACATTGACTGCCTCTGCGGAAAAGATTAGCAAAAGTCAAATTTCTTTAGCAAACAGACAAAAATAACTTCATTGTTCCGCAAGGCGATTAATGCTTGACTGTCAGAAAGGTGGGAATAAAATAAAATCTGAAACTAATGACATATTTCAGCCTTTAGTAATTATGTGAATGTGTTTTAATTCACTTGATAGCTCCCGGCCACGGATATCCGTTTTGTTTTCATTTGACGTGAGAGTAAACGAAGGGGAAACAGCAAAATCACTGAACGTAAACACGGGTCACGTGGAGACTACCCACTATAGCTCAGATTGCTCTGCGCATCAGCCCCGGATCTACGACATTTGCGAACCGGGTCAATACTAAAAAAAATTGAATTTTCAAAATATGTTCATCTTGTAGCGCACATCTTTCTGAAAAGTCTGAAACATAAAACGTATGTATTCGAGGAAATGTAAGACATATTATTTGGTCTTAAGTATGCCCAAGTTCAGTTCCATGCCTCTTCATAAAGCATTTTTCTACTGCACGTCCAAACTATATTCAGGAGAGTGGAAATTGAAATGTCCTGTGGTGCCTCTCCTGCTCCCAGTCGGCCGGTTTGGCAGCCTGCCTCTCTTTCGGAATTAATAGCGGATGGGATTATTTGTAATCAAGAGAACAAGAACTCTTCGGAAAATCTGAACTCTTCATTGCCCATTAGTTAGCAACTTGCTGTTTTGTGTGTCATAAAATTAATTATAGGATATATAAAACCAGTACTGACAAGAGATAAGCAAGAAATTACACATTTCTTCAAACCTTAGCTCCTAGCATTTTTTTCTTTCTAATCTTGCTACAGCTTTACATGACGTGTTTTCCTTTCTGTGAAAGAATCTTTTACCTCATCAAAGTTTGTCAAACGTTTTGCTACACGGTAAATCGAAATGTAGTTATCTAATACTGAAAAAGCTGTTAATACAAATAATACCCAAGACTGGTGTTGTTTCTCGATCTGATTACGTCTATTTTGTCACTGTCTGCTAGATAAAAGAAAATAGGCCTTTCTAATACGGCAGCAATTGTATAACACACCAAATAAACGAGGCTGTTTTGGCACAAATGGTCATTTTTATAACATGACAGAATATAATCCAATAAGTATCAATATCAAATGCCTATTAGGCCTACTACAAGCAAAAAGCTTTATGTTAGGAAATAGTTTCACGTTTCATTCATATGCACCAGCTTCTCTAGCATGACATCGAAAACTAGTATTACGAAATTTTTATATAAATTTGGAATCGTCTTATTCTTCCATAATTTGTGTGATGTCCTCGTTTCTTCTCCGTCCTCGTTCTAACAAACAATCCTGTCATCACCAATTCTGTAGCTATCGCTGCCACTGTCAAAATTTGTTCGCCGATTAACTTCACTAACCCTGCCAGAATCACTGGTTTAGTTCTCCCGCAATTATTCTCCAGTTAGGCGTTGTTACGTGTTCGTACAACACGTTTTCTGCGTTACTTCCATAATAGAACTTAAGTGGCTCGTAGCCGGGGACTGTACTACTGGTCCTTACTAGTGTAGCGATCTGGCCAAACATCTTCTGTCAAAACTTCATTTTCTTGGACACACCGAGAAGATAATACATAATCTTTCTCACCTTGTTATTCCTGTCAGTTGTTTATTTCCATTCTGATAGTATGAATCTATGGATTTCGCTAGTAATTATCATTCCCACACATAATCAGACAGCGATTGCCATTCATCCATTCGGCTTTACTCCACTTAGCTCGTATAGCCCCGTCCCCTTTTGTCTGTGGAAAGTTTATTTCTAGATGCGACGAGGATTCTCCTGACAGAGACATCACGTACACTATGCATGCATTCAAAAGTCAGCTTATGATTCATTCAGAAATCAACTTAAAATGTGTTCAAATACCAACAGAGAAGCGTTTCAAAATCATATGACTAATTGATAGGCAAATGTGCGCTGGATGCTAGGTGCTTTGTGAAACAAGTTTTTTTCCTCTGAAGAATATGAATTAGGCGCCCCCTTTTCCCAGAAGTATCTAGCTGCTTGCTGCGACTGCTTGCACAGCCAACACCCTCATTCCAGTTGACAGAAGCGGGAGAATCTACTACTCAAACGTGACTCTACTGCGTATGCGCATGAGCCCGTGCGTTAACTGCTAAAACAAATCGAATGTAAACAGTTGCGACTTCACGCTCATTGGAGGCAATTTGTTGTTATGAAGCACTGCATAGTCTTCCTAAAGCCTTTGACAAATTTTCAATCGGCAGACGCTTGCATGAGCACTTGTGTCGTCGTTGTATATGGTGCATTTCCTTTGCAATTTAAGTTATTTTCGTTTTTTTCTCTCGTTTATGTTTTATTGTTGAAGTATTATTCTGCAGTAGCGGGATACAGTAATATCCTTTGTTAGTGTGTCGGTTCTTACTAGTCAAAATTGCAAAAATTTAACTGAAAACTAAAACAATGAAAAATTCCCGGAATTCTAAAAATATCCCAGGTTTTTCCCGGTTTTCTCCCGCATGAAAAAAATCCCGGGTTTTTCCCGGATCTCCCGGTTGTCCCGGGTCGTAGACACCCTGTTTTAAGTACGTGTATATGTTTTTATAGGTTAATGATATGAACATATGATGAGAACAGAAGAGGAAAAAGTGACAAAAAATATTTTCTGACAGGTTAACTGGAAACAGCCATGAGGAAGACTGAGAAAGAGATAGCAGATAAGGTGGGGAGTCCATAGTGAGGAGGGGAGGAAAAGCAGAAGATATACTTAAAGAAGGAGAGGAGTGCTGGGGAGACAGACAAAAATAGAAGTCCTTGATGTATATCCCAAACTAGGACAATGAAAATGAGAAATGGAGAAGGAGGAGGAAAAATCTGCACCAATGGTAACAAAACTTTAAAGAATAAAAAGAATAATGAAGAGAGATGATATAAACACAAGTAGTATAAAATGCAATAAAAGATAATGGAAATGTTAGATGCATTTTTACCATTAAAAACCATTTTTTTCAGTCTCAGTAAAATTTAAGGAGAAGCCCATTAATAAAAGGATGAGATTGAATGTCGATTAAAGTTAAATGAACTGAAAACAGTATGAAACTTATGAGTGGATTCAGAAAATTTGGATGAGAGCCATGAATGAGTAAAACGAGACACAATAAACAAACCAAACTCTACCTGACATCAAGAATACACAATGAGAAGCAAACAGGAAACCAATCAGACAAGAGAAAGTGAAACTACAGACCATTAACTAGGCTATTCTTTTCTCTTGTCAGGGTTTAACATATCACAATACATGAGACAGTTACGAAGGAAAAACACAGCTCAACTGGGTATAGAAATAGCCTGCAGTGTTTTGAAAGATATCTGATACCATTCATGTGAAACAAATGAGAGTCTCTTAGAAAACAGAAAGAAAAAACCGTGCTTTGTTTTTTAAAGAGAGTTCTCTGGGATAAAACATTGTCAGAAAAGTTCTCAGTTTTAGCCAACAGAAGTCAACTTGGTATATGGATGGGCACACGTTATTGAAAACAGAACCCAATACGAAATGTTCTTGGTTGCCAGTCACTGGAAATCATATTTTGCTGAAAATAAACTGTTATACCTTTCATTATCATCTTAACTGCTAAAGTGCCCTGAATGTATAAAGAAATAATGCTAATAAGAAAATTAGGTAAACTTAGCCAGCAGTGAGACAGTTAGGTAAATATTAGTAACTCATATGACTGGTAATACTGAAAGAACTACACCTGCAACCACCTTTGGGATTGCAGGTACATGTGGAAAAACTAAATCAGAATGGCTGAGCCAGCATCTGAAATTATAAGTTACGAATCGAAAGAGTACCACTGCATCATTTATTCAGATTTTGAGGCTTAGCTCTGCGAGTTTAGAAAATGAAAAATGCCATTTCCAGATCATGCAACTTCAAACAGTTCATTCCTTTTTGAAACAATAAGAATAAGTGTTAAAATAAATTACACACTCTGAAACTCCCTGTTAGATTAAAATGTTGTCCCAGACCAGGACAATAGTCGAAGCACGACTCATGACTCATTCTTACAGTTTCACTTCCAACAGTATCTATTACCTCCCTCCCAAGCTCCATAGAAGTTGTTCTGCGTATGTTGTTGGGCTAGTGCTCCTGAAAGAAAGGAATGCTGTGGAGGAGAACTTCTGTGAAGTTTGGATGGTAGGAGATGAGGTACGGCGGAAATAAAGCTGTGAGGGCAGGTTGTGAGACATGCTTGGACAGCCCAGTTGGCAGAACACTTGCACCGCAAAAGGTGAAGGTCTCAGTTTCGAATCCCAATCTGGCATACTGTTTTAATCTGCCACAAAGTTTCAGATCAGAGCACACTCTGCTGCAGAGTGAGAATTCATTCTGTAAATTGCACACTTCGTTAACAGAATGGGGGAGAGGGCCATGTTATATATTATCTATACTGCAATTACTGTACAGCATTCAATGTGGGCACGACAAGTAACCAACTGTCTAATAGCGTGAATGGCCACCACCAAACTGTGGCAAACAACACTCAATCAGCCAGTCACCAATCATGCTGCACATCTCAACACTAACGAATTCAACAGCTGCTTCACTACACAGGCCGACACAAATGTCTCTGAATACGCAGGTGAGAATTGTCTCTCCAGCATATCCTGTAGTCTCACAATCCTCCTGCTCAAAATCTCTGTTAACTTGTGTCTCACTACATCATCTTACCTTTCCCCTTCTCTCTTTTGCACACACCATTCCTTCCCCATCCAGATCATGTACTGCATTTTCTCTACCTCCCCCACCCCTCTCCCTCTTTGCCCAACCCTTCTCCCTTACTCTTCTACCTCCCTGTCTCTCTCTTCACCACCACCTTCCTTACCTCTCCTCCCCTCTCCACCCTTCCAACTCTCTCTGTCTCATACACTCTACCATCAGAACTACTTCTGTCTTGCTGTGCAGCTGCTGAGTCATTTGGCAAAAGACCTGCCCCACACTGCCCAGCTCCCTTGTGCATCCTTTATTACCCCCTCCCTACCTCCATCTATCCAAGCAAATAGTTTTAATAACTGATATTGAATTCCTAGTCTTGCTGCTACTGCAAGCATGTACGTTTGAGTGCCTGAGTGGATGTGTGTAAGAGTGCGTGCTTCCTTACTAGAAAAAGAGTAAGAGCTCAAAATCAATTGTTAATTGTTTTCTGTTATGTGTTTCTGTTTGCCACGCAACAATCCTCCACAAGTAAGCAGTTGCCTTTCCCTTATTTTACACATTTTTCTATCCAGTAATTTCCATTATTGTTATACACTGTCAATTCAGCTCTCTTCCATGCCATATCCCTTTACTTTTGTTACTATCATTCTTCATTAATCTACAACACATTTGTCCATTCTTTATTCTTTAACATGCCTCCTCTGTGGCACCTGTCTTCAAAAAACATACCAGCCACCGTCTGTTGCACAATTTGAAAACACGTTGTGGTAAAAGTCAACCACTCTAAATACTGCCGTGCTGTTCTCACAGTGACACCCCTCTCCCCTGTTTAACATTTAATTCCAGTGCTGTTTGCACACTATTCTCCTCTATCGACTCGTGTGTTTATTTATCACTGCATTGTCAATCGTGCTTGGTTTTTCACAGCCCTGTGTAACAATTTGCGACTGAGCTGATCTATTTAGGAACACTGCTACTACCTCCTGATTGTGTAAAACATTTCATGATATTCCTTACAACTTCCTAGATAGCTCTCTTTGCAGTAATTACCAACTATTTCTGTTAAACACTTCAACCATAAGTTTTTACCTTCTTATTTTTTTATCGTATTATTTTTTTTTTTTTTTTTTTTACAAATTTCCTGCAGCTCCATTTGTCTACCAACTATCCAACCATGAGTCCCTGCTTATTCTACCTCCACCAATATCAAAAACTCTCCTTTGCCTTATCTGGCACATGGTATCCCACCTAATGGGCTTACCATTAAAATTGGCTTATTGGGCTGTCACCCATCCTACTGCAAGAACCTAAACATCTTCCGGTTCCAACAGTTCCACACTCACCAAACTTGTCCTTCATAATCATACAATCCAAGCTCCAATGATACTTGTTGGCCTCCGCTCCTTTCGCAAAATCATTTTACTCTTTGACCCCAACTTCCTTAATTTTATTACTGCAATGGAAATTCTTACCCTTCAACAGTTGGAAAAGCTTTCCTGGCACCATCTGAGGAAGCTCTCCCTGCTACACCTGTTCTATGCCCAAATGCAATTACCTATAACGCAGAAAAAGCATATCACTCTGAATCAACCACCTTCCCACCCCTGTCAAGCCCTCATAGTTCCCACCATGTCTTACTGGCTTACTCTGGCTCCCTATCCGTAAAAACTTCCCCCACCCTCCATGAAACAGACTACTCTTAAATACCCATCTTGTACCACTGTTGTCCACCTTCCTGCCAAACTCTGACCCACACAACCAGTATTATTTAAAGGCTTCACCTTTAGCCAACAACCTAAATTTAACCATGCTTTCCTTTACCCCACCCCTGAATTACTTTGCTACACATCCTACTGACAACATCCAACCAAAAACCCACATAGTATCCTGTTTAAAGACGTTCCAACCTCCCTCCAATGATGATACTCCTCCCATTCCACCCAGTCATCCACTGGTTATCCGTCATGAATTCCTCACTAATCTGGCTTCGCTTTCCCTTCTTAAGCTCCTCTCCAGTGAGTCCATCATCACCACTATGGAACACAAAGCTATCCATAACTAGAAAACCAATCGAGACCTTATCATCCTTCGGACAGACAGAGGCTCCACCACAGTGGTCACTAATCATAGTTATGATGTGGCTGAGGGTCTCATCAACTTTCCAACTCCTCTGGAAGCAAATCTCAAGACTATTGTCCCATCTTGGACGTTTAACAAGACCTTCAGCACCTCCACAAGGCCTTAGGTCCACCCCAAAAACTGACACCTGAATCCATCTCTTTCCTCACATCAGCAACCTCCCACACCAGTCACAGGCACCTCCTACCCAATAAAAGGCCAGGCCATATATGTAAACAGCTCTATTACATATCAGCTATGCTGCTATTACTGTACAGTATTCTATATGGGCACGACGAAGTAACCAACTGTCCACTCACATGTATGACCATCACCAAACTGTGGCAAACAAAAAACTTGATCATCTAGTTGCCAAACATGCTGCACACCACAACACTATGTCTTCAATAGCTGCTTCAATACTGGATACTCCTTTCCAGCATAAGTTTCTCTGAACTCCACAGGTGGGAATTCCCTCTCCAGCATATCACACACACACACACACACACACACACACACACACAAATCCCCTTGGCCTAAACCTCCCCTAGCTTCTTTCTCATGTTCTCAAATTACTTTTTCCCTTCTGACCACGCCACTCCTTCCCAATCCAAATCATGTTCTATCTCTCTCCCCCATTTTTTCCACCCTTCTCCCTTACTCTCCCCCTCCTTGTCTCCCTCTTCACCACCACCTTCCTCTCCTTTCCTCTCTCTCCACCCCCCCCCCCCCCCACACACACACACTATCCCTCATACACTCTACCCTCAGAAATCCTTCTGTCTTGCTGTGCAGCCACTGAGTCATCTGGTGAAAGACCTGCCTCACACTATCTTGCTAACCCCTGCTTGCCTAGTGCATCCTTCTCCACCCTACTACCCACCTCCATCTACCTAGGCAACTATTTTCGATAATGAATATACAGCACTAGGCCTCACAGTTTGGCTGTGTGTATGATTATATCCACTCTTACTAGAAAAAAGATCAAGAGCTCAAAGCTAGTGTCAACTTTTTTCAATTATATGATTCTGTGTGCCAAGCACCAATCATTTATATTCATGTGGTTGCCTTTCCCTTATTTATGTATTTTATGTCCAGGAATTTCTGTTATTGTTATATGTCAAAATATTATGATTTCATAGGATGAAAAGAGCATTGTCTCAAAAACATTACTATATCTCCAAATCAATTGTTCACAAGACTACTCGCCATGGATGAATTAATAAATATTCCAATTTCATTTATCTAGTACCGAAGAACTACCTAAGAAATAACTGAGTATCTGTATTCTGTTGAAGCTGTTGCAAGGGTATGACAATAGTTTTTTTTTTTTTTTTTGCAAGAGTCAATAACTTTTTTTTTAGGATTCCCTTGAATGACTTCATGTAAATCAGTTGTTAAAGTTTGAAGAACCAGATTGCCTGATGACACTTATTTCACAAAAACAAGAATCAAATATTTCCAAATTTTCAACTCAATACAAATTCTTCTTTACTATCAAACCTAACTAACTACTGAGTGCAATGTTTACCAGCAAAATAAGCTGAAAATTAACTGCTTCAATATGTGAAGAAATGACTGTCCCTAGGCTTCTGTTACTAAGGTAATTCTACCCATAGAAAACACAAAAGATGGTACCAATGACCATGTGTTGCCCAACATAGAACTGCCACCTAAATTTTCAAACATAAAATGCAATAAGTACAAATAGCAAGCAAGCAACAATGCCACTGAGATATAGCGACAGCCTGCAACCAAAGGTTAGTAGGACTCAACATATCAGCTTACTCGTTTGATGCAAAAGTTTCTGTGGCTCCATACTGGTTAGCACTTGTTTGAAATATGAACCATAGTCGCTGTCGAATTCCTAATAATTAATAAAATAAAAACATCTTATGAAACACTGAGGTTTACAACTGTATGTATACATTGCAAAAGTTTTCTCACAATGGGAATACTCTCAGGAGAAGGATCCATATTTCCAAAAAGAGGAGGAAATAAAGAATGAGAAGATTAGGAAGAAGAAATGAATTCTCTCTCACATTCAGTAGTGTTTGTGTGTGTGTGTGTGTGTGTGTGTGTGTGTGTGTGTGTGTGAGAGAGAGAGAGAGAGAGAGAGAGAGAGAGAGAGAGAAAGCAATAAGAAGAAGAAGAGGGAAATGATTTCCCTAAACTAAGCTAATGTTTGTGCAGCACACAAATAAAGACAAATTCATCATCAGAGTGGATCAGATAAGTAAACTAAAATGATAAATTGTATCTGTACCTAACAGAAACAACCAATATTTTATCTATCCCAGACAGCAACAAACAATACTACTATGTTTTACAAATAAATATTAACATTTCTGAGGCAGGCCAGTTGCTTATCTCATGGATGGAGTTTTAATTTAGCTTGTCATTTTATACACAAACACCATAAGCTGCATGTAAAAATATTTAGCTGCAAGACTGGTATTTGGGCATACAGCCCATCATCAGTGACATCTAATACAGGGTACAAGCAAATAAATGCGTCCATATTATGTCTATAACATAAGAACATTTTATATACATTACAGCAGAAATATAAAGTTATTTACATAATGTGTACATCTGTACCAAATGAAAATTGTGTAACGTACGAAATCTTAATGATATTTAAACTGATGTGGATCTAGAAAACACAGAAACCCATGTCGTCATGACAGTGATGACAGAGTCCATTAGCTGTCTTACCTTTGTGGTGCACAGGTTGTTGAATGTACATGTTATGGATGCCAAACACTTTAATGGCCATACTTCTTGGTCATACTGGACATTACTGTCATGAGATGAAAACATGGAACTGGTGGTCAGGACGAAGAGTCTTGTATTACAGGTCTCTTGTTACCTCTAAGATCATATCTAAATACATCTCTGACATGCACTATTATATACACTGAATCCTGCATTTGGACAAATAGTACATAAGGGTAGAATATACAAAGAGATAAAACAGATGTTAACTGTCACAAACAAAACACTGTGCAAGATGGATGTAACACCACAAAACCTGTCCCAGATGCCACAGATGATAGGCTATATGCCAAAATAGCAATCTGGCAAATGTTTTTACATATTGGTCACGATGTACAGCCTGATGTCTTTTAACAAATACATACAAGCTGCAGAGCACCAAGCATACAAGATTTTTACAGATTACATATTTTACCTCATACAAATATTTCAAAGATTGCACGTTTATATAGCTTACAGAGACAAGTTACGTTCATATTCAGTTATTACTGACAAATTACACAAGGTAAAAAATATCTGTAAGAGAATATACCTTTGCCTTGCAGCTTTAAATGACAAAAATGCTAAGAAAACGGAATTAACATAAAATTAACATATTTTAAGCTGATATTACACCGGAAAGACTACAAAACAACTGGGATTTCATTGCTGCTAGAATGTATATAAATATCTATGAGTAGTATATTTAAGCACTTGTTGCAAAAGAAGGGAATACTGTATATATAAATATCTATGAGTAAAGTAGTGTACCGACCACCAAATATCAGAAGCATTGAGTCATCAAAAGTTACACACAAAAGAGAATTAAAACAATGCTGGCTATTGGAAGAACTACTTTGACTAGCTAGAGTAAACACACACACACACACACACACACACACACACACACACACAAAATCTGTGCACCTATATTGTGCTGGATAGACAAACAGTGCCAGGGGTGCAGTTACGCAGGTGAACTAGGGGTGTGGAGGGGGTTGTGGATGGGGATGGGAGTGGGGGCAGGGGTGGGGGCGGGGTGGGGGTGGACGTTGAGTCAGGTGGGGCGAGTAGAGGAAGAAAGAGGTGAGTATCAGGAGGAGGAGTTGGGAATGAGCAGTTAACAGCTCAGAGAGAGGCAGCAGGTGTGCTAGATAGGAATATGGGAGATACAGATGGAGGTGCATGAGTTAGGAACGTGAAACATGCATATGATGATGATGTGGAGATATGGATTGGAGGTGGTGACAAGACAGAGTGAGGGAAAACTGTTCGGCAGAGGATCTGGGAACAGAGGGTTGGTGGAGTTTGAGGCCGGGAGAATTACGGGTTTGAAGGACATGTTGAAAGGGTAACTCCTATCCGTGTATTTCAGAAAACCTTGTTCAGAGGAAGGATCCAAGTGGCATTGGTTATGAAGGAGCTATTGAACCCTAGCAATTTGTGCTCAGCAGCATGCTGTGCCACTGGACATCATTTGTTCTTGGCCACAGTTTGGTAGTGGCCATTCATTCTGATGAACAGCTCACTGGTGGTCATGCCCTGACAAAATGCAGTACAGTGATTGCAGCCCAGCTGGTACATGATATGGCTGCTTTCACTAGTGGTCACGCCTCTCATGGGTCACCCTGTGACAGGACTGGAGTAGGATGTGCTGGGTGGGTGTATCACACATGTCTTGCACCTGGATCTTCCACAAGGCTAGGACACTGATTGCAAGAGGTGGGGAGTGGGAATGACATAAGGATGGACCAGGATGTTATGTAGGTTGGATGGGCAATGGAATACCAGTTTAAGAGGGGTTAGAAGGAATATCCTTCACTATGTCTTTGATTATCTGTCATCATACCTGGAAATAATGGTCATCCAACCCAATATCCTTCCAATCCTCCCCTAAAGTGGTATTCTGTTGCCTATCCAACTTCACAACATCCTGGACCATCCCTATGTCCCCCTTCCCCCTCTCCTTGTCACAAGAGGCCTATCCAGGTGCAAGACCTGCCCAACCCACCTAGACAACACATGCTACTCCAGCCCTGCTGCAGGCTCATTCTATCCCATCTTCAGAGACAGGACTACCAGTGACAACAGCCATGTCATACACCAACTGTGCTGCAATCACTACACCGCATTTTATATAGGCATTACCACCAACCAGTTGTCCATCAGAAAGAATGGCCACCACCAAACTGTGACCAAGAACAAAGTTGACCATGCACTGACACAACACACCACTGAGCATAACATGCTTGAGTTCATCTGATTCCCTCCAACACCAGTTTTTCTGAAGTATGTAGATGGAAGTTATCTTTGCAACACATCCATCTCTCCAGTAATCCTCCTGGCATCAACATCCACCAGCCCACTGTCCCCACACCCTCTGCCCAAGAGCCCTCCACCTCCCTCCAACCCCCGCCTCCACATCGTCTTCATTGTGTGCCACATCTCACTGGCTCCAACACCCACGCATCACGTGCCTAGCCCATGCACCTGCTGCCCATCCTGCATTCCCATATTGCACACCTGTTGCCTCCCTCTGGGCCACTAGCTACCTGTCCTCAAGCCCTACTCCTGCTTTCCACTCTTTCTCCATCTGTTTAGCCCACCCAGCACAATCCCCAGCCCGAGGCCAATTGCAAAACTGCAACCTCAGCATTGTGTGTCCAGCCAACACAATGTAAATGCACGATCGGTGTGTGTGTGTGTGTGTGTGTGTGTGTGTGTGTGTGTGTGTGTGCGCGTGCAGATAAGCGTCAGTCCTCTACAGCTGATCTCTGTTTGGTTTTGGATTGTTTGTAGTGAGCATTGTTAAGAAGTGACGAATTCCGTCTAGAGCTAGAATTCAGTGCCAATCGTTAAGTAGCAATGTTTTCAGGATTGTGATTTTGCTAGTAGTCTTCGCCAGTTACAATCCATAAAATGGCAACTGAAGCAAAGGGTGTCGATATGACAGATCTAGATGCAAAATTCGGCGAGCTGCTCAAGGCAAAAGGCGGGGAAACAGTAAGTAATAAACTAGATGTAACAATAAATGTGATTAAAACACAAGGTACTAGGATTACTACTTTTGAAAATGTCATAAACAATTTGCCTAAGGATTTACAAACTGAAATAAATGCGGAATGTGATTTCAAAGGTAAGGAAGTAGACAATCATCTTAACGAAATTAAAATGATTTAAAAATAATCAATAAAGAAATCCCAGATACTAAGGAAAGAGTTGATACATGAAAATAAGGCAGGGCATTTAAAGAAATTTTGAGTCCATATACTAGACTACCTAGTTTGGAGGAATGGTAGCAATTCGTAGGACAAAAAGTAAGGGTGGAGGTTGATTCCTCTAATACTACACCCAATTCTACAGGCAAATCTGCTAGTAATCAGCAGGAATTACAGAGGTTATGGAGAGGATTAGAAAAGATACAAGACTTAAAGAGAAAAACTAATGTAGCTAGTAAATATAGTCCAGACAAATGGTTGAAAGAACTATAACTAGGGACAGGAATGACTCTGTCAAAACAATTTCTGAAGTTTAAGCCAGATGGGGGAAGCACATCCTACTTACTTTTTATGTGTATTTTTGAGATATTTGCCTAAAACATGAGAAGACCATAAGACAGTTGATTTCATACTTAGTTATTTGATTAAAGATGCAGCTGAATAGGGAACAGTCAATTTCAAAGATTTTAAGTCATGTAAGGACTTTACGGAAAGCTTAAAAGAAGGTATTGGTCCAAAAGAAAACACAAAGAGCTAATGTTATAACTGTTGGATCTCAAGTATATAATAGTTCATGGGTGTGAGGGTATAAGTAGTACACTGTAGGCCATTTAACCCAATCAAAATATTGAGAATCCATTGGATGAGAACCATCTCATGAAAATATTAGTTCGGCGACTTCCTTACTATGTATGCAAGGAAATTTCATATTGGTGATGGACAAACGTTAATGAACTGTTAACTTTTTTTGAAAAACTAGATGCACTGAACAAGCAGATAGGTAAGTACACCCACTGACACAACAATGTAAATAGTAATACTAAAGATAATACATATCCAAACAGAAACACATGGAGGAAAGAAAGTAGTTATTGCCATATAACCACAAGTAAACAAAATGATAATAATACACGGCATCAAGGACCATACAGAATAATTGACTGATAGAATATAGACATGGTAAAATGATTTACACTATCCGGTGCACTTGAATTCTAAGCAGGTATTGTGGGGTGACATCCACCAGGCACTGCGTTAACTGTTTCACTAATTCCTTTTTGTTTCTGTGAAACAGTTCCCTCCCTCTTTTTCTATTCTGGCTTCTTTCTGATATCTCTTACTACCCTATACTAAAAGTGAGAGTAAGGTTATGACTGTTGGTGACACAGAGACATACATGTGGGGCTCTTCTATGTGCCTCATTTTAGACACATCGCATGTTGCAGGGAACAGAAGAGGAACTCTACAGCGCATGTACCGAGTCCATTAAGAAGGTGATGTGTGAACATGGGCACGTCGAGTATCTTAAGAAGTGATGAAGGACATCAAGAAAGAAGAATTGTATTGTCTATGAGAAGAGGTAATAATATAAAAGAGTGTCATAGGATAAAATGTTAAAGAAAAGTTGTTGGCGGAAGCTATCACACTCGGAATATAGTATTTTAGGATAATTAATAATTTAAGTGCCATCACAGCACAAAAATACTAAGGCACATACATAGTAATGTAAGACCTGAGGAAGGTGGAAACATACAGACAGTAATAAATCAGAATATTTACATGACAAAGGGGAGTAATGTCTTCTAAAAGTGATATTAGCAGGGCCCTTTCAACATGTAAATAAATTGCAAATACTTTGAAGAACTGATCTACGAAAATTTTAAAATTGACTACTGAATTGTTTTACAAAGTGACACCGAAATAGGAAAAGGGTGAAGAAACATTTCAAAAGATAAAACATGAAACAGGGCACAGAACTATATCATTTCATCACAACTGATGTAACATTATATTATGAACTCAGTGGGTGATTTTGACAGAAAATTCCTCGATTGATATCAATAACACATGACAATATGGAAACAATTCAAGGAGAGATGAGACAATGCTTTAATTTCTGGTGTTTCCAGACAATGATCAGAAGGAGATATATTATGTTTCTCTTCTTTTCTCCTTCTCCTTCTACTACTACGTAATCAGGCCCAGTGGACTGCACACTGCTACAAGTTTTCTCCTCCATTGTATTTTGTCCATTGCTGCTATCCACCATCCATACATATATACTGATGCTTGGTTTTAATATTCATGGAGGCCATCCCTCCAACACTTCTTGGGTCTCTTTCCTGTAGGTGTGAAATCCAGAAGCTTCTGAGGGCATCTGTGGTCTTCCATCCGGACAACATGGTCGGCCCACTGCATTCGTTTGGCTTTGACAGTTCCTGTTATGTTGGGCTGCTGCTATAGTTTCTCAAGATCTTGGTTTATCTGATCCTCCAATCCCCTGTGTCTGCATCCAGAACTGGATCAAAGATCTTCCGGAGCACTTTTCGCTCACAAATGAGGAGCTTATGGAAGTCCTGTTTCCAGATACTCCATGTCTCATAGCCATATACATAGAACAACAGGCTAGATCAGGGTTTTGTATAGTTGAATCTTGAACTGTCTGGAGAGAGACCTGGACCAAAGCAGTTGTGCTAGGCCGTGGTAAAATTGGTTTCCTGCTTGTATTCTGGTATTGATCTCTGCTTCACATGATGAGTTCTCAGTGAAAAGTGCCCCTAGGTATTTAAATTCATGCACACTCTTGTACAACTCATGGTATTGGCAAAGTGTAACAAACATGCACCACCTGTCGTCAAGAAAAAATTTTGTAACACCATAAAGCCTACCACTAATGTACATGCTAGTGAGTTCCTGTTACTCTTGAGGTTTTCAATGGGACAATGTTTTCAATAAAAACTATGAGTAATGTTTCTGTAATGAAATGTTGATGCTGCCAATTCATATGATTTAAAACCCTGAAAGCGAGAAATGACAAAGTAATGGTAGTAAAGATACAGTTCTGGTATGTGAATCTTCAAGGTATTGATGCTGGAAGAAAAAATCGAAATTTAATTAAACATGCAGCATGATCCTCGGTACTGTGAATTATGCAAACATATGCAGTTACTGCCCGCCATCCATGTGGAGCACGTATTAGTATCACCACGGACTTCCAGCACTCAGCCACACACAAATGATATCATCAAAGTGTACGGGCCTGCAGACGGTGTTGACGCAACATCGAAACTTGTAGCCAAATAAATATGAAATCCTAAGTACAGCTGGAGGAGTTTCATTTTTAATAAAAGGTGGAAAGTAGGTGGTCAAGAATGAGAATGAGAGGTGGTTTAGTCCAGGGGGCTAGGACGAAACTGGTAAGGGAAGATAGAGAGATAATGGCATATGTATTTAAGCAGTTGTTGAATTAAGTGAAGTAGCATCAAAATTCATGAAAGTTTTGGGTGCATTTTATCATAGAAAAACAGCAAAAAAGGCTTTCACACAGAAATGATTTCCTTGCAGCTACAAGTCTAATACCAACAGAATGCCATATAGAATACAATACAGAAGATGACTATCCCTAAAATTTGTAACAATCCAAAACATTCAGAGTGACTCTTGCAGTAGCAACATGTCAGAAGTGGGAAAGGGAATAACAATTCAATGTTCACAAAAGCCACTCTCAAAGAGATTTTTATTTTATTACTGTCTACAATTACTTGTTTTGTAGGTAGTATTCCAGCATTACATTGTAAATGAAATTATACTTATCGAGTTAATCTGGTGGTTTTCTACATGTTACTAGCACTGAATTGTAACCATTAGCTTTTGCAAGCTAATAAGTCACCTCCCAGCAATGTAAAAAGAGGTGAAACATTCACCATTTTGTGTTTTCATTCTTAAATTATGAAACTGTGTTACCAAGAGGTGACAGAAAATGAATCAATGTCATGCCTATAAGAAGTTCATGATTCATAATTCACACCTGTATCTCAATACATAAGCAAGATATGATTGTTGGCTTTTTAGCTATTGGTAACACAAGGTGGAATCATAGTAAATCTTTAGCCATAATTTGAAGAAATTCATGTTACCACCAAAACCCACTTTTAGTGAATAATGCTTTATTCACAACTAGTTTCAGTAGGAAGTTTCATTTGCAATCTGACATAAAAACATTTTATAACAAAAACATCTTGAACATAGTAACACACAAAAGTCATGCCAAAGTTAATAGTTGTCTTTGCAAGAAAATTTAGATCAAACGCTTTTGTACCACTGTCATGTGTTCTCCATATCATATATTAACACAGTTAGTCACAGTGTATGATGTACATCAATAACCATAACATTTGCAAATGGCAGACCTATTGACGTACATCATACAACTGTGATGGACCTATGTCGATATGTGATGTGGTGAACATATAGTAGTGGTACAGAAGGTATTTGTATGTCATATAACCGTTATCAAGATATTTTTATTACAATACGTTTTTATGCTGCGTTGAAATATTTAACAATTACTGTACACAAAGTAATCAAATTTTAATGAGTTACAAGTCTCCTCCCTCATTTCTCCAAATCGTTGTGTAAGGAAAGGTACCTGGATATATTAGGTAGGTGCATAACTTCATAGTGCTTTTGTTTTGCATGTTGATATTCTGGTTGCTATGGGTTTATTTGCCAACTGTCTTTTTTATTTGTAGTTCTCTGTTGCCATTTGTGAGTTTACACTTTGTCATTTTGTCATTCGGAGATAGTGAGTGGAGCTGCGGATGCAAGAAAAATGGAGCGCCAAGTGGAGAAATCAGAACATTTCAGATATATTCTTTTGTTTGAGTCCAACAACAGACAGTAGCAGAGGCAGCCAGGAACTCTTTGCTACGTATGGGGATAATGCCACTGGACAGACCATGGTGTGAACATGGTTTTCTCCATTCAGGAAGACCTTCAGGGTTTGATAAAGATTGTTTAACTGCATTAATCCACAAAACAATCCAGGTCAGTGTCAGTGCGATGAAATGTGAAGTGTCCGCCATCAGGTGAGATTTGCACGGAATGGGGAATGTTCAAAAACTACATATATAGGTACTGCGTGCTCTAAGCTAAAATCACAAAAACCTGCGGGTGGCCACATGTAAATCTCTGCTTGCTCGTCATCAATTAGCTCATGAGCAATGCTGAAGAGTGCTATCCTGTATTGTTATTGGTGTTGAGGAATGGTGTCTTTATGCTAACAAAGGAAAAGAAAGGAATGGTTGAGCCCAAACGAAGCAACAGCTCCCCTTATGAAGACCTGTGTGCATGCACAAAAGATAATGTTATGCATCAGGTGGAGTAGTAATGATGTAGTGTTCTACATATTGCTTTCCCAAGATGTAACCATCATGGCTGACTTTTATTGTCGACAACTGGGATGAACTGCAGACACAATCCAAGAACAACAACCAGGAAGACTGCATGAAGTGACGCTACTCCACGATAACACCTGCTCGCATTCTGCTAGACTGACAAAAAACACTACACAGGAGCTGAGTTGGGATGTTATTTCACACCCACCATATTCACCTGATCTTAAGCCCTCAGATTTTCACCTTTTCCACTCTTCATTGCACAGCCTTCTTCAAGGAACTTCCACTACTGACGAAAATGTGCTCCGAACATGGCTGACGAGTTTTTCATTCCAAAACCACATGACTTCAACAGTCACAGAATCAAAAAGTTATCCCAGCATTGTCAGACTGTTGTAAATGGTAAAGGAGATATATTATAGATGACTACAATCTCTGTTATGTGTACTTGTTGTATTTAGGAAACTTATAGAACAACACTACATACTTATGCACCAACCCAATACATTGTCACCTACAGCCAGAGAAAAGGGTTTCATCAACAGATTAAGCAATAAGTTGACGCCACACTGCACCACTTTCATATTTATGCACATTCATATTTTTAGGGCGTAATGAATAATCTATAATTTTTTGCTTTCAGACATGCAACTTCAACTTTCTTATTTTTCTTTTGAATTTCTGAAGAATGAGTCATCTTTCTAAAAGGTATTCCACATTCCTGCAAACCACAATGTATCCCCCAAATATATAAGCTGTCTATTTCTTATTAATTAAGTTTGAATCTTTTTACTGAGGGTCTTCCTTTCCACTTTACTCAACATTATCTTCATCGCTGCTTGTCTTTGATACTGTAGAACACAGTGAATAGAAATTTAGTCTCACCTGCATAAAATTCTCTCATCAATGTTATTTATTAGCTTCATATTTCCTATTAAAGCCTCTGGTACCATTTGACACTTGCTAAAACAGTCCACCAACAGATTAAGCCAATAGTTCATGATTTACTTGACATTTAGGCTCTCCACATTTTACAACACAAAGGCCATTGTAAATTGACACAATACTAATATTTCTAGAACTGAATTAGGACGGTATTTCAATGTAAGTAACTCATAAGCACCATATCTTACCTCATCAGGTTCGGGTACAGTGAAAGTTACATTGAGAGGCTTCACATATTTTGTTTTATAATTGTGTTCCAGAAGTAAAGGTGTATACAGCACATTCTTCCACTGGCGGCTCAAGACAATGACACCCTTGAATACAAATAGAACAAAAACAATGCATTTAAATTACCTGAACACTCAGTGTTTAATGACAGAAACAAATTTATGTTATTTTAATGTTTCATAACACACACACACACACACACACACACATTGTGATGTTGCTTTGTACTCTTAAAACTTTATATAAACAATATTATATTTAAATATAATAGAGGGAAACATTCCACGTAGGAAAAATATATCTAAAAACAAAGATGATGTGACTTACCAAAAGAAAGCGCTGGCAGGTCGATAGACATACAAACAAACACAAACATACACACAAAATTCTAGCTTTTGCAATCAATGGCTGCTTCGTCAGGAAAGAGGTCTTTCCCTCTCCTTCCCTCTTTCCTGGCGAAGCAGCCGTTGGTTACGAAAGCTAGAATTTTGTGTGTATGTTTGTGTGTCTATCGACCTGCCAGTGCTTTCTTTTGGTAAGTCACATCATCCTTGTTTTTACAATATTATATTTAATAACACAGTTAGAAGTACATTGAAGTTTCTATGTATCTAATCAAATAAGATGAAAAATCTTAAAACAGGAAATCAGGTGGGGACTAACTAAATTCTTCAAGCACATATCATCTTGTCCTTTAAAAATATTCAAGAATCAATTATTCCAACCTCCACCAACCAGTGCCTCTTTTCTCCCTGAAGAAGCAGCCAGATGTTTTGAAAGCTAGCAGTGACAGAATCTATTTTTGTATGCTACCAAGTTGAAACACCTTGCAACACAGGTACAATAGTTATGTTTCTGTTGGTGGCTGCCATCAATGAGATAATAAGGATAGAATAGAAAAGTTAAGATTATATGGTTTATGCTACACAGACTTGTACAAAGTAAGATAGAAGTGTAGAGAGAGCCCTCCAAGCAGTCTCCTCATATCCTGTGTGAGATCAATTTAAACCAACATAAAAACTGAGACAGAATATGACATCCCTCCATGAAGTAATTATTTAAAATATATGTTTTAAAAGAACAATAATTATACAGTGATATTTTGAGACTCCTGTATTAAGAAGTAAATGATTTTAAATATAAATATTCATTTTAAGAGATGTAAAGATCGACTTCGTACACTTTTTATGTATATGCTTGGAACCTACTGTAGTTACTATGCAACAATGTCAACCGTCTTCTGTATTTCAGTACACTAGACACCTAGTTTCTCCACTAGGTATTGTTATCTTCAGATGCTGATGTGGTGCCACCATTACCTCTCTCAGTAAGACAAAAGCTTTTTTTGTCATAGCTTTTGGTATATACGGGATATTTTGAACTTTTCAGCAATTTAGTAGATTAGTAAGTCCCTAGAAACGTTGTTGTTGTTGTTGTTGTTGTTGTTGCGGTCTTCAGTCCTAAGACTGGTTTGATGCAGCTCTCCATGCTACTCTATCCTGTGCAAGCTGCTTCATCTCCCAGTACTTACTGCAACCTACATCCTTCTCAATCTGCTTAGTGTATTCTTCTCTTGGTCTCCCTCTACGATTTTTTCCCTCCATGTAGCCCTCCAATGCTAAATTTGTGATCCATTGATGCCTCAGAACATGTCCTACCAATCGATCCCTTCTTCTTGTCAAGTTGTGCCACAAACTGCTCCTCTCCCCAATTCTATTCAATACCTCCTCATTAGTTATGTGATCTACCCATCTAGTCTTCAGCATTCTTCCGTAGCACCACATTTCGAAAGCTTCTATTGTCTTCTTGTCCAAACTATTTCACTTCCATACATGGCTACACTCCATACACATACTTTCTGAAACAACTTCCTGACACTTAAATCTATACTCGATGTTAACAAATTTCTCTTCTTCAGAAACGCTTTCCTTGCCATTGCCAGTCTACATTTTATATCCTCTCTACTTCGACCATCATCAGTTATTTTGCTCCCCAAATAGCAAAACTCCTTTACTACTATTTAAGTGTCTCATTTTCTAATCTAATTCCCCCAGCATCACCCGACTTAATTCGACTACATTCCATTACCCTCGTTGTGCTTTTGTTGATGTTCATCTTATATCCTCCTTTCAAGACACTGTCCATTCCATTCAACTGCTCTTCCAAGTCCTTTGCTGTCTCTGACAGAATTACAATGTCATCGGCAAACCTCAAAGTTTTTATTTCGTCTCCATGATGGATTTTAATACCTACTCCAAATTTTTCTTTTGTTTCCTTTATTGCTTGCTCAATATACAGATTGAATAACATCGGGGATACGCTACAACCCTGTCTCACTCCCTTCCCAACCGCTGCTTCCCTTTCATGCCCCTCGACTCTTATAACTGCCATCTGGTTTATGTACAAACTGTAAATAGCCTTTCGCTCCCTGTATTTCACCCCTGCCACCATTAGAATTTGAAAGAGAGTATTCCAGTCAATATTATCAAAAGCTTTCTCTAAATCTACAAATGATAGAAACATAGCTTTGACTTTCCTTAATCTTTTTCTAAGATAAGTCATAAGGTCAGTATTGCCTCACGTGTTCCAACATTTCTACGGAATCCAAACTGATCTTCCCTGAGGTCAGCTTATACCAGTTTTTCCATTCGTCTGTAAGGAATTCGTGTTAGTATTTTGCAGCTGTCACTTATTAAACTGATAATTTGGTAATTTTCACATCTGTCAACACCTGCTTTCTTTGGGATTGGAATTATTATATTCTTCTTGAAGTCTGAGGGTATTTCACCTGTCTCATACATCTTGCTCACCAGATGGTAGAGTTTTGTCAGGACTGGCTCTCCCAAGGCCGTCAGTAGTTCTAATGGAATTTTGTCTACTCCCGGGTCCTTGTTTCGACACAGGTCTTTCAGTGCTCCGTCAAACTCTTCACGCAGTATCGTATCTCCCATTTCATCTTCATCTACATCCTCTTCCATTTCCATAATATTGTCCTCAAGTACATTGGCCTTGTATAGACCCTCTATATTCTCCTTCCACCTTTCTGCTTTCCCTTCTTTGCTTAGAATAGGGTTTCCATCTGAGCTCTTGATATTCATACAAGTTGGTCTCTCTTCTCCAAAGGTCTATCATACCCCTAGTGAGATAAGCCTCTACATCCTTACATTTGTCCTCTAGCCATCCCTGTTTAGGCATTTTGCATTTCCTGTCGATCTCATTTTTGAGATGTTTGTATTCCTTTTTGCCTGCTTCATTTACTGCATTTTTATATTTTCTCCTTTCATCAATTAAATTCAATATTACTTCTGTTACCCAAGGATTTCTGCTAGCCCTCGTCTTTTTACCTACTTGATCCTCTGCTGCCTTCACTACTTGATCTCTCAAAGCTACCCATTCTTCTGCTACTGTATTTCTTTCCCCCATTCCTGTCAATTGTTCCCTTATGCTCTCCCTGAAACTCTGTACAACCTCTGGTTTAGACAGTTTATCCAGGTCCCATCTCCTTAAATTACCACCTTTTTGCAGTTTCCTCAGTTTTAATCTGCAGATCATTACTAATAGATTGTGGTCAGAGTCCACATCTGCCCCTGAAAATGTCTTACAATTTAAAACCTGGTTCCTAAATCTCTGTCTTACCATTATATTATCTATTTGATACCTTCTAGTATCTACAGGATTCTTCCATGTATACAACCTTCTTTTATGATTCTTGAACCAAGTGTTAGCTATGATTAAGTTATGCTCTGTGCAAAATTCTACCAGACGGCTTCCTCTTTCATTTCTTACCCCAAATCCATATTCACCTCCTATGTTTCCTTCTCTCCCTTTTCCTACTCTCAAATTCCAGCCACCCATGATTATTAAATTTTCGTCTCCCTTCACTACCTGAATAATTTCTTTGTATCTCATCACACATTTCATCAATTTCTTCATCATCTGCAGAGTTAGTTGGCATATAAACTTGTACTAATGTAGCAGGCATGGGCTTCATGTATATCTTGGCCACAATAGTGTGTTCACTATGCTGTTTGTTGTAGCTTAACCGCATTCCTATTTTTTTATTCATTATTAAACCTACTCCTGCATTACCCTTATTTGATTTTGTATTTATAACCCTGTATTCACCTGACCAAAAGTCTTGTTCCTCCTGCCACGAAACATCACTAATTCCGCTATATACCTAACTTTAACCTATCCATTTCCCTTTTTAAATTTTCTAACCTAACTGCCCGATTAAGGGATCTGACATTCCACACTCCAATCCGTAGAATGCCAGTTTTCTTTCTCCTGATAACAACGTCCTCTTCAGAAGTCCCAGCCCGGAGATCCAAATGGGGGACTATTTTACCTCCGGAATATTTTACACAAGAGGATGCCATCATAATTTAACCATACAGTAAAGCTGCATGCCCTCGGGAAAAATTACGGCTGTAGTTTCCCCTTGCTTTCAGCCATTCACAGTACCAGCACAGCAAGGCCATTTTGGTTAGTGTTACAAGGCCAGATCAGTCAATCATCCAGACTGTTGCCCCTTCAACTACTGAAAAGGCTGCTGCCCCTCTTCAGGAACGACATGTTTGTCTGGCCTCTCAACAGATACCCCTCCATTGTAGACACAGTCTTCAGAAATTCTTGTCTTGTAACTTTATGGTCTGAGCTCAGTTTGGAAGTGATACGTAAATCCAGGGCACACAAATTTATCAAATGATGAAAATTCTGCTATATGCTGTGGTGTCACAAACTTAATGACACTGATTCTCAAATGTCTACCATTCAATTGATCACAAGTAACGTCAAATTTTACTGTGTTTCACAATTTAGCATAATACTGTGAAGTTCTTACATTTTGCATTTTAATGCACTACAATTGCTAAAGTATTTAATTCTTATTTTTATAAAGACTGATTCTGGAGTGGTGTACTCTTTGATTCATGTGGGATGAGCAAGGGCTGGGGCCAACTGGAGTTCATCCACTGGGGCTCATAAATTGGCCACTCTTACCCCTTCCATGCCAGCCAAGGACAGAACTGAACAGAATTTTTATTTCTGTCATGACCTCAAAAGTCATCTAAGGCATTACAAGAACCAATACAGCCATGGTACATATGTATGCAACAAACTCTTCATTGCTGTGGATTTACACCTGTCACTATATTACTGTCATCAAGATATTTTCAAAGTCTACATAATGTTACTGTTCACTGGTGCATCATTTCCTAATACTGCAAACATAGTAACAAAAATGTTGGAATCAATTTTCTTGGCCTCAATTAAAAATTAATCAAATTCACAAGGTCTCACTTCTAACAGAAAATCTTTGATTTTTCTTTTGAACTGCTGATCTGGTAGCTCACTTATGAACTTCAGGACATTGCCCAGCATCTGCTGCCTATTGTTAATTTGTTGCTTAATTCAAAAGTGTTTGAAGAAATGAGAATATCCTTACATTAATTAGCTCCATTTTGCAACAGTAGTACTGATGAAGGAAAATATATATTTAGATATCAGCATAAATAATATGGCCCACATTTTAAATCACAGGTATAAAAAAAGTAAAAATTCAATTTTTCCTCGTTAGATGCCTTTTCTTGAAAATGGTTACCAAGCTTGTAATTTAAAAAATCTTGAGAAAGAACTTTGGCAACTTAACAGATGACCAAAAGGAATGGAAATTTACTAAAAACAAATGAGGCATTAAAAACGGTAGGATATTTGAAGAAACACTCTTCAGTCATAATAGCAACTCGACGAAACAGCAATGGGTGTCAGGGAATACCCGCCATCTGCTTCCACATTTTATTTCTGTAAATTTACCAGTCAACAACTGCCACCCACATCACCAACTGACGCTTTCACTGTCACATCCTGCCCCCACCTATTGTTATTGTGTGAGCCAATGAAGGTAGCTTGTAACAATCAGTATCTGATGGTTCAAAAATGTTTATATTTATATAAAAACTTCACAGCTGCCTTTGAATCTACAGCGATAAACATTGCAAAGAAATTCAAATACACTCCTGGAAATGGAAAAGAGAACACATTGACACCGGTGTGTCAGACCCACCATACTTGCTCCGGACACTGCGAGAGGGCTGTACAAGCAATGATTACACGCACGGCACAGCGGACACACCAGGAACCGCGGTGTTGGTCGTCGAATGGCGCTAGCTGCGCAGCATTTGTGCACCGCCGCCGTCAGTGTCAGCCAGTTTGCCGTGGCATACGGAGCTCCATCGCAGTCTTTAACACTGGTAGCACGCCGCGACAGCGTGGACGTGAACCGTATGTGCAGTTGACGGACTTTGAGCGAGGGCGTATAGTGGGCATGCGGGAGGCCAGGTGGACGTACCGCCGAATTGCTCAACACGTGGGGCGTGAGGTCTCCACAGTACATCGATGTTGTCGCCAGTGGTCGGCGGAAGGTGCACGTGCCCGTCGACCTGGGACCGGACCGCAGCGACGCACGGATGCACGCCAAGACCGTAGGATCCTACGCAGTGCCGTAGGGGACCGCACCGCCACTTCCCAGCAAATTAGGGACACTGTTGCTCCTGGGGTATCGGCGAGGACCATTCGCAACCGTCTCCATGAAGCTGGGCTACGGTCCCGCACACCGTTAGGCCGTCTTCCGCTCACGCCCCAACATCGTGCAGCCCGCCTCCAGTGGTGTCGCGACAGGCGTGAATGGAGGGACGAATGGAGACGTGTCGTCTTCAGCGATGAGAGTCGCTTCTGCCTTGGTGCCAATGATGGTCGTATGCGTGTTTGGCGCCGTGCAGGTGAGCGCCACAATCAGGACTGCATATGACCGAGGCACACAGGGCCAACACCCGGCATCATGGTGTGGGGAGCGATCTCCTACACTGGCCGTACACCACTGGTGATCGTCGAGGGGACACTGAATAGTGCACGGTACATCCAAACCGTCATCGAACCCATCGTTCTACCATTCCTAGACCGGCAAGGGAATTTGCTGTTCCAACAGGACAATGCACGTCCGCATGTATCCCGTGCCACCCAACGTGCTCTAGAAGGTGTAAGTCAACTACCCTGGCCAGCAAGATCTCCGGATCTGTCCCCCATTGAGCATGTTTGGGACTGGATGAAGCGTCATCTCACGCGGTCTGCACGTCCAGCACGAACGCTGGTCCAACTGAGGCGCCAGGTGGAAATGGCATGGCAAGCCGTTCCACAGGACTACATCCAGCATCTCTACGATCGTCTCCATGGGAGAATAGCAGCCTGCATTGCTGCGAAAGGTGGATATACACTGTACTAGTGCCGACATTGTGCATGCTCTGTTGCCTGTGTCTATGTGCCTGTGGTTCTGTCAGTGTGATCATGTGATGTATCTGACCCCAGGAATGTGTCAATAAAGTTTCCCCTTCCTGGGACAATGAATTCACGGTGTTCTTATTTCAATTTCCAGGAGTGTACTTAAACCAGCATAATAGAGCCAGACACGCACACACACATATCCATCTGCACATACACAGACACAAGCAGACATTTGTAAAGGCAAAAAGCTTTTTGCCTTTACAAATGTCTGCTTGTGTCTGTGTATGTGCGGATGGATATGTGTGTGTGTGCGAGTGTATACCTGTCCTTTTTCCCCCCTAAGGTAAGTCTTTCCGCTCCCGGGATTGGAATGACTCCTTACCCTCTCCCTTAAAACCCACATCCTTTCGTCTTTCCCTCTTTCCTGATGAAGCAACTGTTTGTTGCGAAAGCTTGAATTTTGTGTGTATGTTTGTGTGTCTATCGACCTGCCGGCGCTTTTGTTTGGTAAGTCTCATCATCATTGTTTTTAGATATATTTTTCCCACGTGGAATGTTTCCCTCTATTATATATATATAACCAGTCATAATAGCACAAAGGAGAATGAAATCCTCCCCACTCCACCAAGAGCGTCTTTCCGCCGTCCACCTAACCTTCGTAACCTCTTAGTTCATCCCTTGAAATCCCCAAACCACCTTCCCTACCCTCTGGCTCCTACCCTTGCAACCGCCCCCGGTGTAAAACCTGTCCCATGCACCCTCCCACCACCACCTACTCCAGTCCTGTAACCCGGAAGTTGTACACGATCAAAGGCAGAGCCACGTGTGAAAGCACCCACGTGATTTACCAACTGACCTGCCTACACTGTGAAGCTTTCTATGTGGGAATGACCAGCAACAAACTGTCCATTTGCATGAATGGACACAGGCAGACAGTGTTTGTTGGTAATGAGGATCACCCTGTGGCTAAACATGCCTTGGTGCACGGCCAGCACATCTTGGCACAGTGTTACACCGTCCGGGTTATCTGGATACTTCCCACTAACACCAACCTGTCAGAACTCCAGAGATGGGAACTTGCCCTTCAGTATATCCTCTCTTCTCGTTATCCGCCAGGCCTCAACCTCCGCTAATTTCAAGTTGCCGCCACTCATACCTCACCTGTCTTTCAACAACATCTTGCAAGTAACAATAAGGGAGACCAGATTTTGACAGTTCCTCACAATATGTAAATGCCTTGTAAAATCTAGTGCCCATATGTGTAGGTGGCAGCCACATATCAGCCTTGAAATACAAAGATTTAAAAAACTAGATTTCATGGAAAGACCATTTTATAAATACCACTAGCCACAGATTGTACTTAATGAAAATGATGATAATGAGGATCATGAAGTGTTGGAATAGGTCATAGTTGTGTGTGTGGTGCATTTAGTATCTGTTTTCTATGTTCTGATTCTATAGGGATGTGCATGAAAAAGCAGCTCCGAGTACAGACTGTTTCCCAATACATATGAATTGCTGCCCATCATGAGCACATACAAAAACAAACACACAACACTGCATAATTAGATGATAAAGAAATACTGACAATACAAAACGAGCCATAACAGTTTCAAAACAATAAATGGCAGGTGACAATGAGGAGACTGTTAGTTGTTGGTTTTTTCATGTGATACCCAGTAGTTTCACATTAATTGCAAACCTGACAATTGTCAAAAAGACACTACTGTCATCAGAATATATATAATAATTCTAAATTTTAATTAAAATTTCACAACATGAAGTGGGTACATTACTTTTTCATAGGAAATATAAGATGTTGAGACTTGAAGTCAGACCTATGAGGGCGATGGTTTGCCTACAAATTTGATTTTTACAAACACTTCCTTCTCTCAAAACTTTTGTGTCTGTGATTTGGGTTTTTATGGTTCTCAGTGCCTCAATTTAATTATTTTTATTTATAGACATCAGACCATCAAAGAGATTTTGAATTCAGAATCAAAACACACAAATTATCGAAAACTATTGATGCAACAACACTACTATACTCATTAAAATGTGAAATTCTAAAATATGTCTGCTTGTGTCTGTATATGTGTGGATGGATACGTGTGTGTGTGCGAGTGTATACCCGTCCTTTTTTCCCCCTAAGGTAAGTCTTTCCGCTCCCGGGACTGGAATGACTCCTTACCCTCTCCCTTAAAACCCACATCCTTTCATCTTTCCCTCTCCTTCCCTCTTTCCTGATGAGGCAACAGTTTGTTGCGAAAGCTTGAATTTTGTGTGTATGTTTGTGTTCGTTTGTGTGTCTGTCGACCTGCCAGCACTTTCATTTGGTAAGTCACATCATCTTTGTTTTTAGGTATATTTTTCCTTCGTGGATTGTTTCCTTCTATTATAACTATATATATATGTGTGTGTGAGAATGGTGAACTCACTTGCCGTAGTGTAGATAGGTTAGGCAGTTCATTTTCCCGAAGACTGGCTTCTATGCTTGTCAAATCTGTCTGTAGTACGTATTTCTGCAGAACATTACATAGCTGACAGGATGGATCTTCCTGCAATGTCTTTGACAATGGTGTGTAACGCCCATAACGACTCTGTATAGCAAAAATAATTTACATTCATCATTAACAATGATGATAACTTCAATTAAAGACACTTGCAGCACCACTGTCAGTGGCTACTGCATGAAAACACAGTTTGTTTAAAATATGACTTACCTGCAATGGAAAACTATAGGATTGTACACTGTTTGGCACAATAAACGGTTAATGTATCTGAGAGAGTGGGAATTTGCACTGGTACTAGAGTGACAACCTGCACAATTCCTGGCTCATTATCCTTCAATTTAACCGACATAGTTCCACAAAATGTTCTTTAGAAATTATATCAAAGGCTTAATCATGCGTGTTACATTCACAAACATATATTTGATGTTTGGACAAGTGACTACACTGAATGCTGGTGACTATTCTTATGCTATAAGATTTCACTATGTTCCAAATCCTAATCAGTTAGCCTTTGCAGGCAGACTCACAACAGGGATGGTCTGGTAAACACATATTGCCAGCCTAATGTCTTCATCACCAACAGCACCTCTTATTCTGAAACAGGAGTCACTCATTGATCTGTAAATAACACTGGTAAACTCAATGAGTGACTTTATGAATACTTTGCAACAGGAGACAGAATTGTTATCAAATTTTAGAACCAGACCACACAAATTTGTTCAGATTTAAAATAGTGATTATAATTTTTGTACTATGGTTAGTTAATAACATGGCATGAAATACTAAAATCTACAAAAATCGTTTTCTCTGTGAAAACTCGTAAACTTATCTTTTCAGTCAATCTTACAGCCTTTTGAAGATCAACTGCAATTGTTCTGTTGTCACTTTAAGAACAGAAACAGATTCAGTTGCAACATCTATGTTTCCTTACAGTGGACGAAATACTGCTGAGAGTCACACTTAAGGAAAGAAGCTTAGTGCTTAATGTTCTTCTGACAATGAGGTCATTACAGATGGAATACAAACTTGGACTGGTGAAGGACAGGGCAAGAACTCAAGTCGTATACTTCTCAAAGGAAAAATCCCACCATTCACCTGAAGCAAGTTAGGAAAACAATTGAAAACTAAATCTGGATGTCAAGGCAGAGACCTGAATCAACAATCTCCCAAATATGAATCCAGTGTCTTAAAACACTGTGACACCTTCCTCTCTTACTCAGTTGGTCACATTTGACTACTGGATGAAGGGTCACCATTCTGGTGTGTGTGTATAAAGCCCTCATTGATATATAACTTGATGCTGCAGTTGGCTTGAACATTAAAATAACAGCAAATCATCTTTGCAGCACATTAATTCCCCTTATAACAAACAGACCTCCTTCATCCCACTCAGCAGTTCTTTAACACCCATCTTCATAATTTCCTTGTAAGGTAACACTAGCTACATTTAAAGAAATAGTGCCATCAGACATTCTCCTTGGGAATTATAGTGTATAGTGTGACAGTCTAAGGCAGAAGAGTGATGTTTCGAGATTGACAAATCTGAAAGTAGCTCCAGACATTTTTAGCATTGTAGGGGATGCCTCTTTCAAATGTACTATGCTGTCGACCCACTTAAGGTCCACCTGGAGTTTTAGTTTACTTAGAACATAAGATTCCACAAAAATCTTGGCAATGAGAGACTTAACTCAGGTAGACATGCAGAACAATTGCTTTATATCAAAACACCTAACAAATTTTTACTGAATCTGAGCAAAGAAATATCTGTAGCACTAAAGTGTCCACAAAAATTATTTACAAAATTAAGATATAATTTTCAAAAGACAAACACAGTGCCTATTTTTGAGCAATTGGTAAACTTGAAATTTTTAGATGATCTGGGGAAAAAACCCTTATCAAAAAAGGTGTTAAGGATTGGGAATGAGAAACTTACTCTAACAGGAATATGAACTCCCCGAACATCTACGGCATCAGCCATCAGACTTGCTACAACGCCTGTCGAGCGGCGATACATACTGCGCACCATATGGACCACTCTAATGGCAAACCGATTGCTTGGGTTCATCCATGCATTAATTGCAGGTGATGCAGTGCTCAATAAATTCCAGTCCAATCTGAAATTCAATTAAGTAACACTTACATAAATAGCAATATAATACCAAAACATTATAATTGAAATTACATTAAATACAGATGGAAGACCAGTCAATGCTAAAATTAAAGCAACTACAAAAGTAAGAAACAAACAAAAGAAGAGATAATCTACATGAAGTCTGAAGCAGCTATGAAGGACTAGGCTACACATTAAGTAGTGAAAGAAGTTGTAAAGGGGGTCATGTATGGAACATATTAATATTCCATTATTTACAGTTGCGTTCTGCCACGCACTTGACATTTCTGCTACATACTCTTGCTCATCATTTTTACTATATATGCTTTCATGAAACATCATGTCCTCTTCTTTGTTGTAAAAATAGAAAATCTGATTTACGAGAGAACTGTATGTACTTTTTACTTGCAATTTTCGTAAGTGTGCTATGGGACAGAGGAAGCAAGCTTCACCTCATATGGTGAGGCTATATTGGATAGGAGTAGGCCCCTGTTCCCTCATTTAATGATTTCAATACAAGAACTGAGACCTTGTATAATCAAAAATTAAGTGACACTGCAGTCTTTCCATCTGAGACACCACAGGCAAATATTTTTATTTCTATATTTTAATGTATTTATGACACTTGCATTTCAATACAGTCATGCAAATGTCTTTGTTTTTTGTTTCATGCGCGGCTGACACATACTGTGACTGTGGAGTACCATCTTTTCCTTTGAGGCAGATCTTAGGAGTTGTAGGCAATGCAATTTTTTAGCCAACAGACAGTGACTACAACAAGGTGGTACACACTTTGCAAAACATTCCAGGTATTTGTGTAAATTTTAGGAGGAAATAATAATTATTCATTCCAAACAAACCTTGTAAAGAAAATATTAGTACCCATTTGTTTGTCAAAAGATGCTGGTCAGATAGTAACAGCAATTCTTTATTTGTAATGAAGTGGTTTAATAAACTGTGATAGAAGTTATTTGAAGAAAAGACTGTGAAATTGAGTGTCCTGATTTTCTGAAGAAATTTATTTAGCATATAACTTTGAAAGATTATCTGTACACAAGTAGCTAGACGAAGCAAAAATTAAATCTATATAAAAATGGCTGATTTGATTTTGATCTGGAACCTATAACATATGCAACTTATTGTAGAAATTGTTTACATTCTGATTGCTTCTCTAGGCCTCTTCAGCTAATGAGCTCCTATGCAACAATTAAAATCTTCTGATGATGACATGGTAATACACTGAAACTGACACCACTCATACGACCTGTGTTTCCGTAAGGCAGTATGGCTAGTCAGTAATTCCACACAAAACTAATTAAATTCTTGTGACCTGATTAGCTTTAAAAAACAAAATGTGAATTATGGAAAAACAGGTGAGAAAATTAAGATAATAACATGATTTATTTGTTTCACTCACCTAGTAAAGTCTATTTTTCGAGTAATAGGTGCATGCGGAGGTGCAGCAAAGTTGAACCAAACAGTTTTGAATTCAATAACACATGAGGATGTATTTCCGTTTGCTTCAGGTGAGACAGCGACCTTATTGTTGTCTGTATTGTTATTAATGTTAGTGCTGGTCTCTGCACCTGTTCCTGTGTCAGTTGACTGAGGCATATTGTTTGCACCTTTCACGGATTTTGTTCCCGAGGCCTGACCAGTAACGGGTGGTTCCGTAACAGTAACTGGAAAGACATCAAATAGTGTACCACATGCATATACACACACATATATATCTTGTGGGAAAAATCATCAGGATGCAGCATCAAGACAATTGTATAGTCATTTATGGATCATGCTTGTAGTGGTGGATTGGGTTTAATGATTCAAGAGCATGCTCATCATAGTCAAATAATGTATATAAAGCAAGTGGTTAGTTCCAGTATTCCAAATGCATCAAGTGTAACAAAACTATTATAAAAGCAGTCCACCTGCAATAACGTACAAAATGAAGAAATTAAATTGGATGTAAACTACATTAAAATATCTCAGATTTTACTGTTTAAACAGTTCCCCACGGGAAAGTACTGGTCGGGTATTTCTGATCATGTGTGGCTGGTTGACAAATCAGAAACCCTGAAAATGTTTCAAAATCTTCACCTAATTAAAATGGACAAGGGTCCCATAAAAATACATAGTAATCCAATCACCAAATAAAACTGTACATAGGTGTGTAAGCCATTACTACATTTCTAGTGTGAAGCAGTGAACACATATGTCATCCACAATAACAGGCTGACATACTAAATCAGCTGAATGCTTTTTGAAATAGTGAAAAAATTGCATTTGCTTTTGATCAGCATTTACAAAACGTGCCAACTACTCTGAGACCTTATTTCACTCTTAGTGTTTTGATCTGTTGTTATGTTGGTACACTTTTACTGCATCAATGTCACTAGAAGAATGTCATATTTGGATTCAGTAGCCGAATTCTTATTGAAAATGAGAGCAGAGGCTCCTTTTAAACCACCATCTTTTTATGAACTTTGATTGCCTGTAAGTTGTCCAACTATTTAATTTTACAATGTAGTGGTACTCCAGTTTGTCTATTTGAACATAAGAGGAAACAGTTACTTCAAAAGGCTGTACAAAGAAAACTGTTCCCCACAACAGGCTGTCAGATGGCCTAGATTACTATTCAAGTTATACCAAAATAACAAAAACAATACTTCATCAGGGTGTATACAGGGACAAGGAAAAAAAATTCCCGGATTATTCCCGGATTTCTCCCGGATATCCCGTTTAAAAAATATGCTTTTTCCCGGGCGACCTACTGTCACTTAGCACAGAAAAAGTTCCCTCGGAACTGTAAAACTTATCAATCCTTTGAATGGTTAACGTTTTATATAATCGCGTAGAACTTCCCGGAAAAAAAAAGAAAAGCCGGAGCAGAGAAGTTTTGGAAAGACCTTTGATTTGCAGCAACATATACGCTGCATAATTTCGTATTACGAAAGTATAAATTCGAATTGCACCGAACACAGCTTGTTAGTTTCCGGAGCGTTGCAACCGAGGTTGTGATGTCCTTTTGTAAGCGAGTCATATCTCAAGCCACGAGATCTCGCCAGCCGATGACAGCAGCTATTCAGAGCATAGGACACGTGTTATAGTCAGCCACTAGCAAGATTACTGGTTACATAGCGCGAACACGCAAGAGGAAAAGTTAACGGTTTACATTAATGTACACAGTACCGTATATCTACAAGAAAAGCTAAGCTTTCACGTGTAATATTGGTCTTTTTCTGGTGTGATATACTTTAAGATACATCACACAAATGTGCCAGTAAATTTAAAATTGTGACATAAATGCCTCGGCTCGAAATTCTTGAAGTGGCTGGTCCTCAAACTGTTCAGTTTCGAACGCTCTGTGATTTAGATATCCATCCCACTTTCACACACGTAACATAATTCATCTTGCGTAAAAAGAAATTTACTTTGAAAGTAACGCTTTTCTAACCACCGTTCGCAATACTGTTAGTTATAGGTTGGATTTACCAGTTGCCAGAGAGCGCCAAAAACGAATTATTGTGCGTGTGCAGCTGCAGTGGTGTAGGAAGCCCGCATGTTCGTGTGTATAAAGCACTAAGAGAGCTTACACTACACCATAAAAGAAACAGGGCATCAGAGGATACTCCAAAAGTCATTAAAATTTCGTGAATCATACTAAAATGCATAATTCGGCTTGAAGTGCACATTGGTTTTTTCCAGATTCACAATGAAGTAGGTCCCATCTGATATTAAGCTTTTAAGTGTGGTTTTTGGGATGTAAATTTTCTTGGAGTACCAGTACTCTACGATCTCATGTTTGGTTCTTTATTATGGCATAATGCCATACATGGCAGAAGATGATAACGTGCACTTGAAATTCACCGAACAGTTGGAAGTACCCAAAATTGTTAAATGAAACACTTCGTTTCAAATAAAATGATTGCCTCAGCGGAATTTCTTTAGCAAACTTGCAAAAATAACTTCATTCTTCTGCAAGGCGATTAATGCTTGACTACTACTAACTTGGAAAGAAAATAAAATCAGAAACTGAAATTAATAATATATTTTTGCCCTCTGTAATTATGTGAATGCATTTTAATTCACTTGATAGCTCCCGGCCACAGAAATCCGTTTTGTTTTTATTTGACGTGGGAGCTGTACACGAAGAGAAGCAGCGAAATCACTTAACGTAAACACGGGTCACGTGGAGACTAACCCCCTCCCCACTACAACTCAGACAACTCTGTGCAAGAGTGAATCTGGCAGCTAGGGCGCGGGAGAAAAATTTTTCTCGTTTGCATCTGGCTGCTTGCTGCTGCTACCGATGCAGCTAACAGCCAAACTTCAAGAAGCGGGAAGCGAGAGAAGGTACTGCTTATACGCGAGTCAAATGCGCATGCGCAACAGACCGCTGGCAACTGGTCAAACGAACCTAATGTGAACAGTTGTGACGTCATGCTCATAGCAAGCAGTTTATTGTTACGAAGAATTACAGTCTGCGCCTTACGGCCTTTAACATATTTTTGCTATCTGTAGACGCTTGTGCGTGCACGGTGTTTTGTTGTCGTAAAATGCACATTTCCTTTGCCACTACAGTTTTATTTTTTTCCCTCTCGTTTATATTTTATTGCTGCAGTATCATTCTCCAGTAGCAGGATACAATAACATTCTTTGCTAGAGAATCAATTCTGCAGACAAAACTACAAAAATGTAACTGAAAGCTAAAACAATGAAAAATTCCCGGAATTCCAAAAAATTCCCGGGTTTTTCCCGGTTTTCTCCCGGATGAAAAAATTCCCGGGTTTTTCCCGGAATTCCCGGTTGTCCCGGGTCGTATACACCCTGTTCATTCACATCAGTGCCTTCTCTGTGTCAACGCAAGAAATCTCCCCTTGGCCTTGCATGTGTACACCATTTCTCTGTAATCTTATTCAACTACTTCTAATAAACAGTTCAAAGCTTCCTTTGAGTTTGGATATTTCTCTCAGCACGTTACAATTTCAGAGTAATAATACATGTATGGCTAGATATTTGTGCTTACTTTCCTTGCTTGCTCGTTATTTTTTCATAAGGTTAGTTGATTGTGTCTCCTTGGAAATAAAAGTGACCATTTCACCAAGATAACTTTTAAAAGTACAGCTTTGCACACTGAAATCAATATTTTAGGCTGTACTGAGAGGTTAAAAATATATATTCATTCTTGAGCACTGAGCAGAAAGGAATGTTGAAATTCAGATGCTGCAACGTTTGGAACTTTTTCTTGCCCTCTGGATAGGAAATTCAGTTGATGATATTAAATAATGTATTCTCTCCCTTTTCATTAGAGACTTATGACTCTCAGTTCCAAACAAGGTGACTGACTTTTGGTAATGAATGTTTTTCTAGACCATGTGCATTAGCAGAATACTTACAAATAAACTGCTCAACAAAACTGTGCTGAATGTTCAAATGACATCACTGTGGTGTACACCAATTTGGCACCCAACTTAGAGTGGTGACAATGCTTCTTGATGTAAAGCTACAATGTACACAAAGTCTAAGCTTGAAATCATACTTTAAAGCAAGCTGACCCACCAAACAAAATTCAAAAGCCATTTACCACATTCATGATTGCATACAGTGCACTCTACTGAACTGCACTAACATTGTAGCTTTACTTTCTGCACTATCACACAGGTGGCTGTAGACAGCAATTTCCCATAGTCAAAGCAGTACTGAGAAAGTTTTTTCCAATGAAACAAGCAAACTATGTGAGATGTGGGGTGGTGCAAAACTTTTTTTTAAATTTTATTTCACTCCTTGCATGCAACTGTTATATTGTTGTACCAGCTGAAGCCTCAGGGAGCTGTTGTCTGCTACATTTGACTGTTGCTCTAAATAAAATTATTTAAGCTTCCTGACAAAAAAGAGTGCAGCATGCAGAAACATGGTGGATGTTGTTGTTGGTTGTTTTTTGGGGAAGGAGACCAGACAGCGTGGTCATCGGTCTCATCGAATTAGGGAAGAATGGGGAAGGAAATCGGCCGTGCCCTTTCAGAGGAACCATCCCGGCATTTGCCTGGAGTGATTTAGGGAAATCACGGAAAACATTTAGGGAAATCACGGAAAACCTAAATCAGGATGGCCGGACGCGGGATTGAACCGTCGTCCTCCCGAATGCGAGTCCAATGTCTAACCACTGCATGGTGGATGTCAATGTAACTTTGTACACATACATACCATCAATAGGTATGTAAATAAATACAGTTGAAATTCTCTGTGAAAAGTAAAATGGCCACTAGAGTTCAGTTCATGTTGTTATCAAGCTTAATAAGTGTACACAAGGGCTGTGAACAGTATCAAGTTTTGAGTGAATACTAAAAGACACGGAGGTGCCATGTAGTCATGTAAAACAGTGTTAACAACATCTGACTGAGTTTTAGATGGGGTTCATTGTGAGTCTCCTTTTGGCCAGTTGGTCAAATCATGCAGCTTGCAGATTTATCGGGTATTCAGATGAAATACTAGCCCAATTTTGGATTGCATGGGAACATGAGGGCAGGTATATTCATCATTGAGGTATTGGTTAAACAAATCAAACCACCACACAGGAGGATCGCTGACCTGTGCACCGAGCACACATTCCTCGAGCATCCACTCCAATCGGAAGACATATGTTGCAAAGATCCACATTTTACATCTTTTTGTGAGATGTACTGATGCTGCAGTGTTCATCTTTGGCACACCTGTCCAAGATGTGTCACAAAAACAGCAAAGTGCAAAATCCATGCAACTTGCACAATTATTTACTTATATTTATGTATATAAGACAACTTCTTGTATTCCCTCTGTGTTTGAGTAAAAATACATGTCACATAAATTCGCTTCAAAAACTTAGGCCCAAAAAATTTGTGTAAAATTTAAAAATGCTTTTCATGTTAATTGTTTAAAACTCACAAGTGTGTCATGATATGTTATGTACGTTCAGACACTGTGCGCTATGAAAAACATACTTTGTGCTGTAGCATCAGCGGTCCTCAACATTTGTGCTTTATACAATTTTAGCAGTTGTAACCTCATTCAAAGTATCGTTCACTTTGCATTTCAGTGTATATTAACATGAATAAATGTAAATTTTTTGATAATTTTCAGAAGTTATGAGTACAGTGCATTAACACATTTTATAACTAACATATCATGTTACATATAACTTTCCCTTTCCATAAGAGCATATGATGTCTGCACTTATCATAAATTGATTTTATTTTCAAGTTTTTTTACTGAGTTAACTATAAGTTCAAAAAAGTTTCAGGAAATTAGTAACTTTTCTCACAAGTTTTTCTGTTGCCTTTATAGTAATCTCAATTTGCATACCAATTCCTTAGTTCTTGAAATGAATCAGTAATACTTTCAGCTTAACAGATCCAGAAATTAAAGAGAAACAAAAGTTCATTTGAAAGTTATTTGTTTACTGTTCAGTAAAGCACCAGTCACAATACAGCTCCACTGTGAATGGAATGAAATGATTGTATGGCACTGATGGCCTGGAGGACCCATCTGGGGAAATTCAGCCACCAGGTTGCAAGTCTTATTTCAGGTGATGCCACATTGGGCAACTTGTGTGTCGGTGATGACGATGATAGGATGACGAGGACAACACAAGACCCAGTCCAAGAGAGGAGAAAATTTCCAACCAGGCCAGCAATCGAACCCTCGCCCACTGCACGGTAGGCAAACACGTTACCACCCAGATACGCAGGCAGACCACACTGTGAATGCAATTCTCAGACACGGGATGAGTTAGCTGCCATTTGTCAGCAACTGGAAATCACCTCGACTACCATCAAACGACTGGAAGTTGCTATGAATGAGTGTGAACTGTGAACATTGGAAGGACTCCCAAGAGGCAGGTGGTATCAATCTCTCCTCTGCAGGAAGTGTAGGATCTATCACTGCTTGTCCACTTGACTATGAGAGGCAGGTCAGGGGTTGGGGCGAGGTGCACCTATACAGGGAGACAGGGACCAGGGAGAACTCAGGGTGTTATACTGGTCCCCCAACCAACAAGTCTGAGATGCTGTCTTCCACTTAAACTGAATCTGAGCTAGTGAGACACTTCACCTGTAGGGAAACCTGCTGTGACCAGCATCAAGAGAAGGCGAACGCAAAAGGGTAAGGCTCTATTAATCGTTGGTAGTTCAAACATAGTGACGATAATCGTATCCCTTAGGGGAATGGCACAAGAGATGGGAAGGAACACCAGTTGCACTCTAGAGTGTATGCCTGGAGGCCTCAATCAACACTTAAGACAGTACTGCAGCAACCACTCGGGGAACAGGACGCAACCAACTGAAGATAGTGGCACACGATGAAACGAATGATGCCCATCACCCGGACTCTGACATCGTACTTGGACCATTCTACTGACTAGCAGAAAAGGTCAAGGAGACCAGCCTTGTTCACGGAGTTTCAACAAAGCTCACAACTGTGGCATTGCCTCCAGAACTGATCATGGCCTCCTGGTTCTGAAGCGAGTGAAAGGATTAAACAAGAGACTTTGAAGGTTATGTGATGAGTTACGTTGTGGTTTCCTGGACCTGTGCCACAGGGTTGAGAACTGCAGAATCCTTGTAAATGGGTAAGGTGTGCATTATATCACAGAGGCTGCTACCCAGGTAGCTGACTATGTGTGCGTTGTGCACCAGGTTTCTCTCACTTCTTCTTCTTCTTCTTCTTCTTCTTTTAGGTTAGGTGACTCTCCATCCACTCCAGATAATGATAGCTCTAGTGGACACAGAAGTGTCAGTGTAAGATCCAAAGAAATACCCCCGAAATGTGACAATATTGAAATCCTAGTGATTTGCTGAAGTACTCACAGCAAAGTGCCAGAGTTTGAAGCACTCCAAAAGAGCCGTGGAGCTCACTCTATGCTAAGTACAGAAAGCTAGTTTAATCCCAAAACTGCTAGCTGTGATATGGGGAAAATTTAAGCATAAAGATTCTGAACTCAAACATAAAGAGGTATTCCAAACAGAATGCCGTACTCCATATCAACCAATGTGGATTCCAAAAACATCAACCCTGTGAAGCCCAACTCTCACTTTTCTCACATGACATCCTGAAAGCCATTGATCAAGCTAGTCAGCTAAATGCAGTACTTCTTGATTTCCAAAAAACATTTGACTTAATATGACACACACACTTTTTATCAACATTACTATCATATGGAATATCAAGCAAAATTTGTGACTTGAGTGAGAATTTTTTGATAGGGTGGATGCAACAGTTTATCATGGATGGAAGTAATCTACAGATGTAGAAGTGACTTCAGGTGTGCATCACAAAAATACACTGGGACCCTTGCTGTTCATGTTATGTATTAATGACCTAGACAATGTCAATAGTAACCTCAGACTTTTTGCAAATGATACCTTTGTCTATAAAGAAGTACCATCTTTAAGAAGCCGTGCATATATTCAGCCAGACCTTGATAATACAAGGGTGGACTGAAAAGTAATGCCTCCACCTTCGTAACTCTTCAACAGTTGACAGCATTGGTACACGGCAGGTACTGGCTTGTTCCGTTGCCTCTTTTCTACACCTCCAGTTGACAGGAAACCTTAGCACTGATCGGTTGTGTTGTTACAGTGTGAAGTATGGAACCAAGCGCAGACGGTCGGTCAATGCGATCTAAGCAACTTGCAGTCACTGAATTCTTGACAGCAGAAGGTGTCACCCCAACGAGATTCATCAGAGAATGAAAGGAATTTATGGTGATTGTGGTGATGTGAATACTGTGCGGCAATGGGCGAGTAAGTTTAAAGATGTTGACATGGGAACATCTGACTTAAGTGACAAACAAAGAATTGGACGTCCTGTGGCAGCAACCACTGAGCTTCACAAGCAAAATGTTGACAGACTGATTCAGGGCGATCATCGTATCACTCAGAGAGAAACTGCAAGCAAAATTGGCATTCTGCAAGAATGGGTGGGTCACATCATTGCTTTGCTTGGCTATCGAAAGATCTGCGCATGATGGGTACCCTGGATGTCACCACAGCAGAACTGCAGAGACTGAATCTCACTACCGTACAGCATCCTCCATACAGTCCAGATTTAGCAACATCTGACTTCCATCTGTTCCCGATGATGAAAGATGATCTGTGGGGACATCATTAGGCTTCTGATGAAGACATTGAGAGAACTGTGATACTGTGGTTGCAGAAACACAGTGTCGACTTCTTCCATGAGGTTTCAGAAAACTTGACAGAAATGTATCCAATTGGTTGGTGATTATGTGGAAAAGTGAATATTGGTAATTAAAGATCACATTCTAAGGATTATCTCTGTGTTTGCTTTATTAAAATTCCCATCCAAACAAAATTAACGAAAGTGGAGACATTACTTTTCATTCAACCCTTGTATTTCAAAGTGGTACAAAGAAAGGGCACTGAGCAAGGTGGCACAGTGGTTAGCACACTGGCCTTGCATTCAGGACAATGATGTTTCAAACCCACATCTGGCCATCCAGTGTTTTCTGTGAATTCCCAAAATCGCTCCAGGCAAATGCCAGGATGGTTCCTTTGAAAAGTCCCACCTTTGCAAAAGCTGGCAACTTGTTTAAATGTTCAGAAATGAAGAAGTGTGCACTTCACACACAAAAAAAAGTATTTTATGACTACAGTATCAATGAGTCACATCCGGAGTTTTTTGACTCACACAAATATCTGGTATCAACAATGTATGGAAAGATAGACTGCTACTTACCACAAAGATGACATGTTAAATTGAAGACAGGCACAATTAAAAGACACTTACACATAAGCTTTCAGCCACAGCCTTCCGGCCCGAGCTGTCGGAGTTAGCGGCCATGTGTGCATGAGGTGTGCTTGCTTGTCTGAATGAATGAATGGTACGTATTTCTGTTTCTTTTTCTGACAAAGGCTGTCGGCTAAACCTTATATTAAGTGTCTTTTAATTGTGTCTGTCTAAACCGTAATGTTTCTTGTATAATGTACGTAGCAACCTATTTTTCCGACTTTTTTTATATCACTATATGGAGATTCCAGTGTTTAAATCTCTGGGTATTCTACTTTGTAACAACATGAAAAGAAACAATAAAAGATTGTAGCAGGGTGGCACACGTTGATTTATTGGTAGAATGCTGTGGAAGCAATCAGTCCACAGAGGTCTAGAATATACTACAAACTGCTAAATATTGTTCCATAGGGAACCCCACGAACCATGAACCTTACCATTGGCAGGGAGGCTTGCATGTCTCAGGGATACAGATAGCCGTACCGTAGGTGCAACCACAACAGAGGGGTATCTGCTGAGAGGCCAGACAAACACGTAGTTCCTGAAGAGGGGCAGCAGCCTTTTCAGTAGTTGCAGGGGCAACAGTCTGAATGACTTGACTGATCTGGCCTTGTAACATTAACCAAAATGACCTTGCTTTGCTGGTACTGCGAATGGCTGAAAGCAAGGGGAAACTATAGCAGTTTTACTGTATGGTTAAATGATAATGGCGTCCTCTTGGGTAAAATATTCCGGAGGTAAAATAGTCCCCCAATCAGATCTCTGGGCGGGGACTACTCAGGAGGACATCGGTATCAGGAGAAGCAAAACTGGTGTTCTACGGTTCGTAGTGTGGAATGTTAGATCCCTTAATCGGGCAGGTAGGTTAGAAAATTTAAAAAGGGAAATGGATAGGTTAAATTTATATGTAGTGGGAATTAGTGAAGATCGGTGGCAGGGGGAACAAGACTTCTGATCAGGTAAAAAGAGGGTTATAACTACAAAATCAAATAGGGGTAATGCAGGAGTAGGTTTGATAATGAATAAAAAAATAAGAGCGTGGGTTAGCTATTATGAACAGCATAGTGAACGCATTATGGTAGTCAAGATGGACATGAAGCCCACACCTACCACAGTAGTACAACTTTAGATGCCAACTAGCTTTGCAGATTATTTTGTGTGCCACAGTGGTTAAAATATACCAACCGTGGCAAAATGGCGCTAGCCAAATGCGGTGCTGAGGAAACTGTGGTGCACCACGGGGCTTACACATTTGACAGGGGTGAACAACGGCTGTTGAGCTGTGTACAGGTGAACACATGTGTAACAGTTGAGCAACTGACTGCCCAGATAACCAAGGGGCTACCAACAGTATCCCCTCCTCTGCAGATGATGAAGAGATTGATGAAATGTATGATGATATAAAAGAAATTATTCAGATAGTGAAGGGAGATGAAAATTTAATAGTCATGGGAGACTGGAATTCAAAAGTAGGAAAAGGAAGAGAAGGAAAAGCAGTAGGTGAATATGGAAGGGGGTAAGGAATGAAAGAGAAAGCTGCCTGGTAGAATTTTGCACAGAGCATAACTTAATAATAGCTGGTTTCAGACTCATGAAAGAAGGTTGTACACATGAAAGAGGCCTGGAGACACTGGAAGGTTTCAGATAGTTTATATAATGGTAAGACAGAGATTTAGGAACCAGGTTTTAAATTGTAAGACATTCCCAGGGGCAGATGTGGACTCTGACCACAATCTATTGGTTATGAACTCCAGATTAAAACTGAGTAAACTGCAAAAAGTTGGGAATTTAAAGAGATGGGACCTGGATAAACTGAAAGAACCAGAGGTTGTAGAGTGCTTAAGAGAGAACATTAAGGAACAATTGACAAGAATGGGATAAAGTATAAAAATGCAGTAAATGAAGCAGGCAAAAAGGAATACAAACGTATCAAAAATGAGATCAATAGGAAGAGCAAAATGGCTAAGCAGAGATGGCTAGAGGACAACTGTAAGGATGTAGAGGCATATATCACTAGGGGTAAGATAGATACTGCCTACAGGAAAATTAAAGAGACCTTTGCAGAAAATAGAACCACTTGCATGAATATCAAGAGCTCAGACTGAAAACCAGTTCTAAGCAAAGAGGGGGAAGCAGAAAGGTGAAAGGAGTATACAGAGGGTCTATACAAGGGCAATGTACTTGAGGGCAATATTATGAAAATGGAAGAGGATATAGATGAAGATGAAATGGGAGATATGATGCTGCGTGAAGAATTTGACAAAGCACTGAATAACCTAAGTCAAAACAAGGCCCCTGGAGCAGACAACATTCCATTAGAACTACTGATAGCCTTCAGAAACCCAGCCCTGGCAGAACTCTACCATCTGGTGAGCAAAATGTATGAGACAGGCAAAATACCCTCAGACTTCAAGAATAATATAATAATTCCAATCCCAAAGAAAGCAGGTGTTGACAGGTGTGAAAATTTCCGAACCATCAGTTTAATAAGTCATGACTGCAAAATACTAACACGAATTCTGTACTGATGAATGGAAAAACTGGTAGAAGCTGACCTTGGGGAAGATCAGTTTGGATTCGCTAGAAATGTTGGAACACGCGAGACAATACTCACCCTATGAATTATCTTAGAAGCTAGATTAAGGAAAGGCAAACCCACTTTTCTAGCATTTGTAGACTTAGAGAAAGCTTTTGACAATGCTGACTGGAATATTCTCTTGCAAATTCTGAAGGTGGCAGGGACCAAAGACGGAGCAAATGGCTATTTACAATTTGTACAGAAACTAGACGGCAGTTATAAGAGTCGAGGAGTATGAGAGGGAAGCAGTGGTTGGGAAGGGAGTGAGACAGGGTTGTAGCCTATCCCCGATGTTATTCAATCTGTATATTGAGCAAGCAGTAAAGGAAACAAAAAAAAATTGGAGTAGGAATTAAAAAACATGGAGAAGTAAAATAAAAACTTTGAGGTTTGCCGACGACATTTTAGTTTTGTCACAGACAGCGAAGGACCTGCAACGGCAGTTGAACGGAATGGACAGTGTCTTGAAGAAGGAATAAAATTAACATCAACAAAAGGAAAACAAAGATAATGGAATGGAGCCAAATTAAATCAGGTGGCACTGAGGGAATCAGATTAGGAAATGAGACATTTAAAGTAGTAGATGAGCTCTGCTATTTGGGGAGCAAAATAACTGATGATGGTCGAAGTAGGGAGGATATAAAATGTAGACTAGCAATGGCAAGGTAAGCGTTTCTGAGGAAGAGAAATTTAACATGGAGTATAGATGTAAGTGTCAGGAAGACTTTTCTGAAAGTATTTGTGTGGAGTGTAGTCCTGTATGGAAGTGAAATATGGACAATAAATAGTTTAAAAAAGAGGAGAATAGAAGCTTTTGAAATGTGGTGCTACAGAAGAATGCTGAAGACTAGATGGTTTCACTGTAACATTCTATGTTATCCACACCATCAATCAGAGACTAGCAGCACCCAGACTAGGAAATTTCGGTCCCAAGCATAAGCTACTGTTAATATCACAATACTAACAGCAATCTTTGAACTGGTGCCATGTCTGGGAAGCACAGAATGCTCACAAATGGTTACTGGTAATCCATCGAGGACAGCGGGACAGCAGCTGAACATGAGGTACATTGTTTATTCAAAACATGCTAGCAGTTTCAACGTCAAAAAGAGGCATCTTCAGGCCTCAAGCATAATCTGTCACCAACGTATGAACCAGACTGACAAAGACCAATGGAGTCTACAAACAACAGATGACAAGTCTGACAATTGGTGGGATTGTTACTGCTGTGACGATATGGAATCAGCTGATTTTGGCCCTGCTGCACTCACTGCACATGCTAGCATAACATGCTTAATAAGTTGTACTGTTTAAATTTGAAGACTCAGTTGGCCTTGGTCAGTGTGGTTCGTACACTGATGACAGTATACTTGGAGCCTGAAGATGATGCTTTTTAGTGTCGAAATTGGTAGCATGTTTTGAATAAATGACACTGGATTACAACACAGCTGTTGGTTTCAATTATTATTATTATTCAAGCTCATGAATGGCATTGTACTGTGTTCAGTGATGTATTGCAGTTATGCACTATCCTGGATAACCACTGTTGGCGAATATGGCAGCAGCTTGAGGAGATTTTTCTATACTTCCAATGTTTTGGAGAAGGCACAGCAGAGTTATTCCTGGTGCAATGATGTGGGAAGCCATCATGTATGACTTAAGTATGACTGGTAGTGACTGATGGAATTCTGATGGCACACCGCTACATCACGGACATCCTTCGTCCTGGTGTGTTACCTCTCATATGGTGCCATTTTTCAACAATAAAATGTTCATTCACACATGACATATGACTCTATGAAATGTCTGCAGAGTGTTTCAGGTTCCCCCAGATCTTTTCCCAGCCTCAAGAGAAGATATGACAGCTTTATGACATCCTCCCCAACCTTATTACTGAATGAATTCTGGCCAGAGGAGTTGCTATGTCGAGCTGATAAGTTGGCTCATTCTGCCAAGTTCTTTGTAATTATGACTCGATTTTCTGGTCACTGAAGTTAAGATCACATACCATCTCAACCCAAAAAATTTCATTTCATTTTCTCCTCCCCTTGTGTCTGCTTCACCATTTTGTAAGGCAGCGTATATCAGTAACGCCAACAGACAGCCACTCAGACAAGAAATCCTTACTATCAATAGCAGTTTTGACCATTGTCTGCATGAAAGCTGTTGTACAGTTTTACAGAAATTTGGAAACTGCAGGTTGTTGGACATTTACAGTCCCAATAACGAAACTGCCACTTCAGGAGTCTTTAAATGGTTTTAAGGTCAATCTATTCACTTAGTTAAATGGAGACAGAATTTCTGAGAAGTGACCCTCATCCATTTTCTCTAAAAGGATACAATTTCTGAAGTCTCTATAAGCTGGGTACAATCATCCAACTAGAAGTTTTAAAGATGGAATATGGAGAGTCTACTTGAATGGACAAACAAATTCTACAATGCTGGCGAACAGAAACAAGGAAAACAAAAGACCCTGCATGCTTGAGCAAGCCTAAGAGACTTGAGATATGAGAGTTCCTCCAGAGACTGGTTGTTATCACATCAACAGAGGTCCATCCAAGATAATGATGAAGCAAGGCTTCACACACAGGATTTTCGTTTACAGAGGTTTCTATCATAATCATAATCTAGGCAGTTAAGCCAGAATCTCTGTAGGCATATCACACTCTCACACCCAAGAACTGTCACTGAAGAATACCTGGAGGTTATCAAAAAATAGGACTTCTTGTGCTGATACCCCAGGTTCACCAAATTCAAGCCTAGGTAAGCTAACCAAATTACAATATTATCTGAAATATGTAACATGGACACCTCACATCAATAAAGTACAAGTTTTGACTCATGGAGTACCAAAGTACAAAATCACAAAATATTAAGCAGAAACATCAGCTGTTCAAAAACTGTTTGTTTCACTAAATCTTCACACGCTCACAGTGTGACGAATCAAAGTCCATGACAACCATAGAATGGAATTTTTTGATCGTGTGTGACAGAGATCTTCTGAGTACACCTGTCACTTATGAGAGGCATATGTGCTTTGCTGGGAGAGTCTACAAGGTATTTTGTAAAAAATTCTGAAGGTATCCACAAGAGTGAGCTAGGCAAAGGTTTGTTCACAGTCTAACAAAAAGGGCCAGCAAGCATCTTGTGAAGTGTACATTGTGTGTGACTAGCTCTACACCTACATGATCACTCTGCAGTTCAAACTTATGTATTTGGCAGAGGAAACACTTGCTTCTTAACTAAACAACCACTAAGTTGATAGAACCATGCATACGAACAAAGGAGTTCATAGGGAGCTGTTTTTGATGATATCTGAAAGCCACTGAATGAAAACGTGTTTGTTGGTTACCTTCAGTAACTAATCAATATTCCACTTAAATAGCAAAAAGATAACACAGAGCTGTTGATCCAGGAAGAATAAGATCCACTGCATTTCTCACACCACATCCATGATAGATCAAAACTTGATGTCTGCTGGATTAGTAATAGAAATCAAACAGAAGCTTAAAAATATATATATGGTAAAAACTTTTATTTTTTCCATGAATGGCACTTGAGCCAGCTCTAAGATATATCACAATAAATGCATGCACAATTCAAGTGCTAATGTTTTAAAATAGTTATCCCCCCTAGACACACACACACACACACACACACACACACACACACACACACACAGTAACATTAATGCTGTATAACTGAGTTATTCATTGTTTCAAATACTTTATTATTCATCACACAATGCAAAATAAGTGTAGCTTCTGCAAATAAGTACTGATATCATCAAAGCCAGGTTACAGAAACTTCAATCACTTCTGGACAACTTCACTTCTGAATAACTGCCTAAATTTTCATTTTACCTGTGACATTTGCTGTACTCTTCTCGTTGGATTCTACATCATCTTTTGACTTGGAAGATTCATTGCCAACTGTATCCGTCTCTCCCTGTGCTGTTGCTTGGTCTCTGCCATTTTCTCCTTTTTCAAAAAGTGCCCTCTTTATTACTTTCAGAGAGACACCTTCGAGACCACACTCAAACATAATAAACCCAAGTTTGTCTTCATTTGCAGTGCTTATTTCCTCAGTGTTGCTTGAAGTTGTACTGGGGCGGCCCTGTGAAGTACAACTCTTTTTAGTCATCTTACAATAAGGATGTTTATATACAATAAAACTCACATTTCCCTGTAACCTGAAAACTCGTTTGTCTATATTCACTCCAATGAGTTTCAAGAACAAAGGAGGACTGTTCAAAACAAAACCCAACATTAGCAAACCTTGAAAAATAGCAAGATTAAAATTTCTTGTTCCAGAATATTCCTATCTAAAAATGTATCTCTTTCCAAAATCCATTCTTATAGTTTAGTAGCCATTATTTTTCTGTATCTGAAAAATGTACACTACCACTTAAATAACACGTTAGTTTGATGATTATTCAATTTAGCAAACTTTCACTTCCTGGAAATTCTTGGAAAATTTTAGGAATCCCCAAGCACTTTAAAACTTGTTTCCCATGAAGTAGTACCTATTATTTTATTATTTTCTAGTTATGCAGCTTTTGGTTAAACAAATTTGCTTTTCTGTTTTATTGTTTCTTTCTTATGTAAACAAGTAAAATGTAATAATCCTGTATTTTACCAATCTGTAATTACTGTAATATGTGAGTCTGTAAATATGAGTCACTTACAAAGGTTGATGGGACAGCTAAAGTGTGTCAATCAGTTGAGGATAGGATATCAACTTGTACAGTTACTATATTGGTTCATTAGAGCTGTGTGAAGTAATATGTTAGTCTTTGCCACAAGTGAACTTTGTGAAACTTTTGTTAACTGGTGTAGCTTACTGATCTGTTATAAAATATTGAGCTTTCTGCATTTTACTAAGTTGATCACCTATATAGAACTTAATGTCAATAAATATGATGAGATCAAAAAATAATTTCTGCAGTACTGTGTATGTTACTTAATAACTGTTCGCCAAATCTTGTAAAGACAATAAGACAATTGAATAACAAATGCCATGAGACTTGCAAGGCGAAATTCATATCCGTAAAGCTACAACCCATCCACAATTATGCTCTGCTTCAGTTGCCATTTCGGAGAGTATAAGCACATACTTCCATTTAAGCACTGTTTTTAAGTACACCTAATGAGATGAAACAGATGACTCCAACACTAGGAATCTACACAATATCATGTGTAGCAGATATTTTCATACTTAATTTTTTGGGAAACAAGATTTTTATCTACGTTGGCAGATAATGAGGAAAGAGTGAAATGTATACTTTATTATGTGTCGTAATATTTGTAATGTTGATTTAATGCATTTCCTGCTAACACTTAGCTTCTTTGCCAAGATTATCATTTGCTAACTAGTTGTCTGTTTTCTTAAATCTGATGTAATGCAGCTCAATCACTGAATCTCACCTGCTCAATTGTTTCATATGGACAAAATCCGTAATCTGCTTATGTTTTCTTCACAAGTTCAGATTGTGATTAGCCCAACTCTTCCTATTCTTTCACACATTACAATTTCTAAAAGACTTCACCAGCTGAAATTTGCTTTGTTTAAGGTTCTCTGCTTCACAGATTTGCAATATTTACTCACAGTATCTGCTGTTGATTCTGCTGAGAAGTGATGGCTGTAGAAATCAACAGGTCGAAGAGGAGATGTAATCTTCGCACATGTAAATAACACACGGGAGTACTGACTTGGTATAGCTGTAATTACTGCATCCTTCAGAATGGAGCTCTCATTTTTCAGCCTGCGTAGCTGTGTATGTATCTTTCCTACAAAAGAATAGAGATTAACAGGATGGAGAAAAGTGGTTAGAGGCACAAAAGGTTTCTGTCTGTTCTGTTTCATCAGGGGTCAATATAGAATATGAAATCAATTGCAAGACAGGGTGTAGCAAAAGAACAATAAATTATTGGGACAATTGGTGAAAAGATGTGTAACAAAGGAAGATAGATAACATATTAATCTAGCTAACATTCACGAAATAAACCAGATGTGAGGCATTATTTATCGAGTGCCCCTCATAGATTTAAAAGATTTAATGCAAATGTTTAAATAATGGAAAATCCAGGACGGAATAATGATAATATTATGAAAAGGACAGATAGCTACACACCATATAGTGGAGCTGCTGACTCACAGATAAGGCACCTTTCATGATTTGTAATTAATGCAAATGTTTCTTATTCTGATACTGTAGAAGGGATGATGATATCAATAAGTTCAGGGCAGGAAAAATAAAATTGGCCTCGAAAATACTTACATGGTTGATGCAGAATTGGTCCTCATTAATGGACCTACCACATAAAATGCTGGGAGCCCTGATTTCCATACTTCATTTGGTTGCTGTCACATGTTTGCAAATGTACCTCTCTCATATGCTGCGTCCAGAGTACTTTGCTGTGTCATTTCGTTGGAGGGAGTGAGAGGTGTGAGTGAGTGACCATCTGAACGTAACACAAAGTGGTGCTCATGATAAAAAAGCGCATATTCATTGTCTAGTGTTATGCGAAGCACTGTTCATGAAAAATGTAGAGGAGTTGTTTGTGCGAGAATTTAAGACTGCAAGCATTTTTGCAAAGCCTCAAGTAAAGTCTGCAATGCAAACTTAATGGCAAAATTGAATAGAACAGACTCTGTGGCGAATAAAAACCATAAATATCCGAAAAGAGGGTCAATCTCATGTTAGTCCTGCTGTAAACATTTTCATTTTCAACAAATTGTTGGGAACAATGAAACAGGACAGAAATAAAAAAACTTGGACAAAAAATAAAGTGACAGGAAAAAAAAACATTGAAATTAACAACTTTTCCCTATCCCTATACATAAAGAATATAGCTTCAAAAAGAATTGTTTCCTAACAAATAAGTACATCAAACAACAGACAATTTTTACTATTTATGAATAAACAATAATATGTGGTCAATCATAACCACAATTTTCACTTTTGCACAAAGCTGTGACATTTTTAATTGTAACAATTCCACTCTCCTGTGCCAAGTTCTCTTCACATACCATCATTTTGACTTTTGTCTATCTTTGTGTAGGCTTTTACCAAATCAAAGAACTGCATTTCTCTTTTTTTGTACCTAAGCACTCTTAACCAATATTCTTCTGCATGGATTGTTATCACCTTGTAGAATTTCATTTGAAAGTCATTTCTTACTTTTCATTTATGAATTCTTGAGGTTATATTGCATATTTTATGGTAGCTGTTTTCTCGTTAATTATATTTTTGCCTGATTTAGTGTACTAAACAACATGATCATCAGCATTAATTTCATTTTATATTTTAGTTATATCCAAGATAATAGATATGTGGCGTAGGCTTCAATGTTATTCAAATGATGACAGTTTTTGACAGAATTTGGATAGCTCCCCAAGACAGTAATTACTTTAGCCTTAGTGGCTAAGATTTTCAAATTGTAGTTGGAGAGTGTCTGATTACCTGATGTAGTTTGTATTATATACTGAATGTGCATGTCTCCCCTCGATATAAATAATAATTTATCTAAGAAATCCCCGAGTTGTAAGATATTAATGAGACATTCAGCTATTTACAAAATGCCACATTCTAGTGACCTAGTGATCAATGGGATGGTAGTCCATAATATTCCTTTTTTGAACAGATTCCGGAGTGGATATAGACTGATATGAATATTGAGGTTTTCTCACTGCAATTGATTGGCATTGCAAACAACATCCTGAGTGTATTTTTAGCTGAAGACACAAAACAATTATTCAAACAATTTTCCCTTTCCTTGAACAAAGGTTAGCAACAGAAAAATGTAAATTTTAACAACAAGAAAATGTAAAAAAATTACAGCTTTTTTATGTCCTGCTTTCCCAGAGTGGCCCTTTACCGTAGATGTAGCAACATGCTATGGGAAATGACTCACTTTACTAACCTATTGAAAGTGTTACAATGAGTTCTTCCTGCTGAGTCTCTGATGTTTCTATATAAACTGGATCTCCTCCCAGAATATCTGTTGCAGTGCCTGGTGTTGAATGACCTGGGAAGAGGGCTTTATTCATCTTGCTGATGCCACTCACTTTCTTCTGTCCACTTGGCAGAACAGAGGGTCGTTGGAATGTCTGAACCATCTCTCGTGCCTTTAAAGATAAATCACTTTAAATCAAGTGACATTATTCTAGAACATAAGTTTCATTTTCTCAGGTTGCCTAATTTATTATTCAATTACATAAAACAAAACAAACAACTGTCAATAACTATAAGAGAGGTAGGGAGAACAGAATCTTGCTTTCAGATTCATTAAAAAAAGAACGAATATTACAACTACAGCAATCACATAGTGGAAGGAAACAAAGTTGTAGGGGATTAAAAAAGATTCATAACTGATGTACTTAGAGGCAGAAACTAGGTGATGATTTACAAGAAAATAGTTAACAATAAAAGTTGCCGTCTGAAAACTAAAGGTAAAGCTGTCCTCAACTAGAAGGTTGGTTTCATAACTGTACAGGTTTACTAGGCATGGTATTACTATAACTGGTATGCCCTTACCTTAAACTCCTGAAGACTATGTTATAAGAGTTATTTAAACTTAAGCCTCTTCACCAATTACTTTGTCTATACGTAATTTATGTATTTAAACAAGGTCCCATTAATTTTTTCACACAAATCAGCAATTATGCTGTGTAAGTCAAGCCTAGTACAGTGAATGGGCTATTTGATAAACTTACCTGTTTCCCACAATGAAATCTTGTAGTAATGCTGTCAAAGCAGACCGCAAACAGTGATACACATGTCAAGTCACGTAAATTATCGAGAGCTGAAAATGAAATAATTTCCTCAACAACAGATGCTTGAAGCAAAGTAATATTGACCTGAAACAAATTTAAAGCTGTTAGAATACAAGTACAACAAGTACATAAAATAGCTTCAAAATTTATTTATTTCACAATAAAAACTACTTTCATACTACTGTATGCATTATTATTTCATGTGGCGGAAAGCAATAGGGCATTAACAAAAACAGTGTGTTTAAAATGCAGCTATAATATTAAAAAAAAAAGATTACAGAATACTACACTCCTGGAAATGGAAAAAAGAACACATTGACACCGGTGTGTCAGACCCACCATACTTGCTCCGGACACTGCGAGAGGGCTGTACAAGCAATGATCACACGTACGGCACAGCAGACACACCAGGAACCGCGGTGTTGGCCGTTGAATGGTGCTAGCTGCGCAGCATTTGTGCACCGCCGCCCTCAGTTTCAGCCAGTTTGCCGTGGCATACGGAGCTCCATCGCAGTCTTTAACACTGGTAGCATGCCGCGACAGCGTGGACGTGAACCGTATGTGCAGTTGACGGACTTTGAGTGAGGGCGTATAGTGGGCATGCGGGAGGCCGGGTGGACGTACCGCCGAATTGCTCAACACGTGGGGCGTGAGGTCTCCACAGTACATCGATGTTGTCGCCAGTGGTCGGCGGAAGGTGCACGTGCCCGTCGACCTGGGACCGGACCGCAGCGACGCACGGATGCACGCCAAGACCGTAGGATCCTACGCAGTGTCATAGGGGACCGCACCGCCACTTCCCAGCAAATTAGGGACACTGTTGCTCCTGGGGTATCGGCGAGGACCATTCGCAACCGTCTCCATGAAGCTGGGCTACGGTCCTGCACACCGTTAGGCCGTCTTCCGCTCACGCCCCAACATCGTGCAGCCCGCCTCCAGTGGTGTCGCGACAGGCGTGAATGGAGGGACGAATGGAGACATGTCGTCTTCAGCGATGAGAGTCGCTTCTGCCTTGGTGCCAATGATGGTCGTATGCGTGTTTGGCGCCGCGCAGGTGAGTGCCACAATCAGGACAGCATATGACTGAGGCACACAGGGCCAAAACCCGGCATCATGGTGTGGGGAGCGATCTCCTACACTGGCCGTACACCATTGGTGATCGTCGAGGGGACACTGAATAGTGTACGGTACATCCAAACCGTCATCGAACTCATCGTTCTACCATTCCTAGACCGGCAAGGGAACTTGCTGTTCCAACAGGACAATGCACGTCCGCATGTATCCCGTGCCACCCAACGTGCTCTAGAAGGTGTAAGTCAACTACCCTGGCCAGCAAGATCTCCGGATCTGTCCCCCATTGAGCATGTTTGGGACTGGATGAAGCGTCGTCTCACGCGGTCTGCACGTCCAGCACGAACGCTGGTCCAACTGAGGCGCCAGGTGGAAATGGCATGGCAAGCCGTTCCACAGGACTACATCCAGCATCTCTACGATCGTCTCCATGGGAGAATAGCAGCCTGCATTGCTGCGAAAGGTGGATATACACTGTACTAGTGCCGACATTGTGCATGCTCTGTTGCCTGTGTCTATGTGCCTATGGTTCTGTCAGTGTGATCATGTGATGTATCTGACCCCAGGAATGTGTCAATAAAGTTTCCCCTTCGTGGGACAATGAATTCACGGTGTTCTTATTTCAATTTCCAGGAGTGTATATTTACTACGCAGAATAATAGCAGGAGTGTTGTCAGATATTTCTCCGCTCCACAACTTCATTTATTACGTAATAGATAATACCCTGTTTGATTGGAGAATACTGTAAATCTTTATTTTTTTGAAAATGATAACAGAAAAATAGAGACAAAACTGTAACAAGCCATTTTAACGGTATTTATTGCATTAGCTTATGGAAAACAAGACTTTTCTATGAAAGGACTTTTCTATGTACTGCAGAAGCTATTTAGAATTTCCTTATTTCTTTTTCATACTAAATTATGATCATCTTCAGGCTCTACCAATGTTATGACTGGTGGCACAATCAAAGGAATGGTACAACAGAATAACATTAAGCCAACAAATTATGATTCAAAAGGCAAATTTCAAATGCTCATTAAAAATACAGTTACCAAATATGATTTTTGACACAGAAAAGATAAGAGCCATTCCACTAAACCCAAAACCATCAAATTCCAGAGCACTCTCATATTTACAAGATTTCACTTCCATGCCAATAAGCTCACAACTCTACACAATGAAGAAAAGGCAAAATATATTATGTATTTACTGAATAAATTAGAATATTCACAAAACCATAGCTTAACTTGCTTAGCAAGATTTTAAACGATGAGCAAAAAAATGAAGTATGTATCAAAAACATTGATTTTTTTTTTTTAGTTTTCAGCTCCACCTGTTGGAAGGAACCTTAAACTATACAACTGAAGCAATTTCGGTACTTCTGGCACCTGCAAAATTACTTTAAAAATTCCTTCAGGAAGTTTATGCACATGAACAAATCCTTACCATTAATCATGATGTTATGTTTACATAAATGATTTAAAACAAAGTTATGATATTACAGTTTCAAAATAGAAAACATAATTCATAGGTACAGGCTTTCATACACATGCAGGTCTAGTCTGACAAAGATGGACATGTAGGATGGCACAGCCTTATAATAACCTTACTTAATGAAATTTTATTCTTAATGACTGAAATGATATGTCATTTACAATACTATGTAAGACTAATAGAACTCCTCATTCTCAGTTAACTATGAAGTTAAACCATAATCACCACGAGGGACATAAGCTATCCAAGTCTTGGAAATGTTCCATCATGAAGAGGAGAGGAGAGAAGAGAAGAGAAAACGGGAGCAGCAGCATTCAGGCAGATTGGTAGGGTAGACTGTAACTGGGTAAGTGATAGTTGGGGGGTGGGGGTGGGGGTGGGGGTGGGGATGAGGGGGGGTAGAAATGAAAAACACACAGCAGTACAAAAGAACCTCTCATAAGGTGACTTCTTTTCTAATCATGTATGGGACAGCATCACTATAAACTCTTAATTCATATTTAAGACATAAACCGCAAGCCCTTCAAAAACTATACAGCTGTGACAAGTTAGCACTGTGTGTGTGTGTGTGTGTGTGTGTGTGTGTGTGTGTGTGTGTGTGCGCGCGCGTGTGGAGAGAGGTTTGCAAGTTCACCGCAAATTGAAAGGCATGTGAGAATTATATCAGTAGTAGGATAGCCACTGAAGGAGTTACCTAAGCGCTGTCAGACAACGTCCAACATCGTGAAAAGCCATGTTCAAATACAACTTGGAGAGAAACCTATTTCAATACCCATAAGTGAACTTGACAGAATAAATAAAATAACAAGAACATACTATTTGTACGATATTAAAAAATTAAGATTAACACAACAAAACTGATGCCACCAAAGACTTCATTTTACTCGTTATAAAGCTGATAACAAAAGTAAAATTACTTATCAAATTAAACAATGTTTAGAAAATGATAGAAATGTTGTCACCAGTATGCAACAAGCCCACAATGGTAACATATCAGCAGATGTGATTAAAAATAGATTAGCTGATAAGCCAGTAAACTCATTGTATATCAAAAGAGATGCTGACATGCACATTGCAAAAATAAAAAAAGTTGTTTGTAACAGATGTGAATAAGCTACAAGGTACACAGAAGACTCAGAATTGTTACCAAGTGACTAGAAGAACCGAAATTACTATATCACTTTTAATGACTCAAGTCTAATGTTCTGTGTAGTTCAACATTTCACAGACAACAGTATTAGGTGATGTGAGCATTGGCTGAGATAAAGAATCAACAACACACACAAAGTTTTTGTAGTCTCAGAAACTGGATTTTTCTAAAGATTACTGTACACTTTATCAACCTTTTCTAACAGCAAGGTACTTGAAGAGGATTTGGTTATCACGGCAAATATTTACGTAGTGTTAAACAAAGTATTTTAACTATTAGAAAAAATAACACACTGGTAGTTTCCACAATGTGTATTCTATAGTCACCACCTACAATCATTACCTTTGGTAGGATAAGCGTGCCCTGTGCCTGAGTAGAAATGCATTCTTCATACACATTTTTTGCATGAGGAGTGACACCAGCAGGTCGTTCTGCCGTGCTCCGTTTGCTGCTCGCTTGCAAATGTTGGCTGAAGTACCCATCACGATTCAAAACATTTGCAGCCTCTACTCTTCCTATGCACTCAGAATGCAAATGATTTAATACTGTTAAAGGATGAAGAGATGAAAGCGTTGGAGTCAGTGCATCAGTGAATCTGAAAGATACATAAAGTAATTAAACAGTAAAACCTTCATAAAGAACTGTAATGTCTCAATGATCACAACATTATAGAGAAAATGTGAGAATAAATTATGGGAACTTACCTCTGCAGAGATTCTAGGACGAGTGGTGTTAGCATAATGTCAACATCCCCCTTCAGCTTCAGTATAACGGTTGTTCGATTGCCATACTCATGTTGAAGAGTTAACAGTTCTTCTTCACAACCTGTAATTTTTTTCCCATGTTAAATGTAAACTCTTATAGAGGTTAATAACTGAGTAATATTTTAAAGGAAAGTTTATGATATAATACTACATTATATGATGGGAGTGTGACCATGGAATTCTTATTTGAGTGGAACTGTCTGCAGGATCCACTAGGAAGATGATGTTGACAAACAAATGACTCTCTTAACTGTGATCTCAGAATTTCATTCCTTTTATTACATTGCTATTATCTTGCCTAACATTGTGTGTATTAGACCCTGAGCTATTCCCTGCTTCTGCTATGATTTTTCCGAACCACAATATTACAAATGCCCAATACTGGAAATTTCTGTTATGGCTTCATTTCAAACATTTTATGAAATAACATAAAACCTAGTTTTGTTTTGTGTTGTCTCAGATAAAAAGTGCTCAAAGAACATTATCTATTTTCATCTGATGTGTGATTGAACACAAAACTTTTTCCAAACTTATTAGAAATAGTTCATATGAATGCTGGGTATTCATTTATCAAAAACTCTTAATGAATTTCAGCAGCTAACATATTAACCACATCTTCATTATCTTACACTCAAAGTTTATTTTCAGTTAATAAAATTACTTCTTGTTTTAGCACTAAAGAACGTCTATTTATTTATTTAGTTGTATGACTTACCTACAATTTAAGACTACAATTTACGATTATACCTGTATTGTCGAATGTGCTTCTATCCTGGAAAATGCACTGACATTATTCAGAATATACAACATCAATTTGATAGAAACTACATGGACACATTAAAACATGTTGGAGAATAATGCTTGTGCTTCAAGTATTACTGTAATGTTTAGCTATGGATTAGGTTTTTTATGACTGACACCAAGATATAAATACCTAAATATTTCACTAAATAATGGAATATTCTGTTTTGTTTGTGAATTTGCTAGGCTGTAAATCAGTTGTCAGTTGGAAAAGGCTGGCAGGAAAAGTTGGTCATGGTCTTGTTGAATAAATACAAATGAAACTGCAAAGATTACTTTAAAATTTCTGTAACTATGGATGCAAGAAAATTCTGTATGAGTATTATAATTTTCTAACTTATCAATGAAATGGAGCAATGAGGAACAGTGCACAAAAATGAAAAATATTATAAATGACTGACTCTCGTAAATGAGACAACCATCACTGACACACACGCCTTACTTGTTACAGTAAAAGACAACATTGTCCTCACAAGGCAGGAATTTATATTTCTTTGGTGATGATGGATGAAATATACTAATCAGATTATTCAGGTACTCAAAGTATGTTGCACCATCATGTGTCTTTCTTGTAGTTCACAAAATTGCAAAAACTCAGATTTCCATGGGACAGTAAGTACATTGCAATGTCATGGAAGAATTACCTATGGCATTTTCTTCCATAAATTGTACTGCAGAGAGACCTTTGAAGATTCATGATGTAACAGTTTGATGAACTCTGATGTGAGTTTCCACCTCAATACCTATATGATTATTTTATTTTGCTAAAAGTAAGTGATGGAGAAAACTGAAATTTATGGACGATTTCTATACTGGAGCTTTAGTAATCCTACACAGTAATATTCTCACAAGCCATTCAGAATTTCTCATCTCTTTCAAGCAGATGTATGCGTATACACAACTTAGTCTCAAGCAAAATTACTCAAAAATAGCATGATTACTGTATCTTTAAATCCAGTAAAATTTCAAAAATCATCAGCACAGGTGCAAACATTCAGGCGTATTTGCTTCATTTCAATTATCTACCATACTGTTGCATTAATCCCAGGAAATAACATAATATACTCACCACTCTCCAAATCATCTGCTTCTGAGCCCATAAATGTGCTACTGTCCCATGTGTATGGATGAGTTGGTGTTTTGCCACTTTGTGGAGGAGGGGAACCATGTTCATTTGGACGACCCACCATTTTAAGAGATGTAAATCCTTCTGTCAAAGTTTCAAATTTTGGTGTATACTTACTACCTGCAAACATAAATAAAAGCCATATAATGTATCAACATAATGTTCACTGACAAACTTACGTGACAACACCGGCTGGAAAAATGAGTGTCAGAGAGAGGGAGAAAAAAGATTTATTCCACATAAGTGCTTCATTTAAAATAAATTGTGGATGAATGTACACAGATCTTGTTAAGTGCTTTCATGTTTAGCAGGTCAGAAAAGTAAAATTCCCCACAATTTGCAAACAAAGTATCTTGTGTTAACTTGTTTTCCCATTTTTAGACTTTTATACATGAAAATGATAAACAGTCTGTCCTATAAATCCAACACGAGTTATCTGCTACTGTCATCCTTGGCTACAAATTTCTGAAGAAAACTGTGTAACGTATTTGGAAGTTCATACTTTCTGCTCTCTTTAGCATCTCAGTACTGTTCCTTCCTTTTTTAAGAGTCACATTTAGTGAAATTACATTCAAAGTAACAACTTTGTTGCGACTTTTGTTATGTAGTTGGTTAAAAAAACTTTCAAATCTTTGATGGAAAGTTAATACAGTCAATCAGTTACCATTTCCATTGGTAGTCGACAATTTCTTATTAAAAGCACGTTAAAAATTAAGTTTAATGCAAAGAGCAGATGAACAGTAAGAAGTAAACCAGTTATGTAATTAGGCCATGAACCATAAACTGCATGTCTCACAACCTGTTCAGCATACATTCAGAGCAATACAAGCATGTTAGGCATAAACATAAAACATGATGGAAAATACCTGCACAGATGTTCTTGCCCATTACAGGATGCAACCTATCAGCATCTGTAATAAAGTGACAGCATCCAGTGATAATCACTATGCAATGAAATGGATCATGCAGTATTCCAAGAAACAAGTATATATGGTGTCACAAAAACAGCAGTAAACAAACTTAAGCATACTGCATTTTAAAGTACACTACTGGCCATTAAAATTGCTACACCACGAAGATGACATGCTACAGACACGAAATTTAATCGACAGGAAGAAGATGCTGCGATATGCACATGATTAGCTTTTCAGAGCATTCACGCATGGTTGGCGCCGGTGGCGACACCTAAAACATGCTGACATGAGGAAAGTTTCCAACCGATTTCTCATTCACAAACAGCAGTTGACCGGCGTTCCCTGGTGAAACGTTGTTGTGATGCCTTGTGTAAGGAGCAGAAATGCATACCATCACATTTACGACTTTGATAAAGGTCGGATTGTAGCCTATCACGATTGCGGTTTATCATATTGCGACATTGCTGCTCGTGTTAGTCAGGATCCAATGACTGTTAGCAGAATATGGAATCGGTCAGTTCAGGAGGGTAATACGGAATGCCGTGCTGGATCCCAACAGCCTTGTATCACTAGCAGTCGAGATGACAGGCATCTTATCCCCATAGCTGTAATGGATCGTGCAGCCACGTCTTGATCCTTGAGTCAACAGATGGGGACGTTAGCAAGACAACAACCATCTGCACGAACAGTTCGACGACGTTTGCAGCGGCATGGACTAAAATCGCTAAGGACTGCTAAACTCCCCGACATGACTGCATCTGGAGATATCTTGTGCACTGGCTGCGGTTACCCTTGAAGCTGCATCACAGACAGGAGCGCCTGCGGTGGTGTACTCAATGACAAATCTGGGTGCACGAATGGCAAATCATTATTTTTTTGGATGAATCTAGGTTCTGTTTACAGCATCATGATGGTCGCATCCGTGTTTGGCGACATCGCGGTAAACGCACATTGGAAGCGGTTATTCGTCATCACCATACTGGCGTATCACCTGGCGTGATGGTATGGAGTGCCATTGGTTACACGTCTCGGTCACCTCTTGTTCGCACTGACTGCACTTTGGACAGTGGAAGTTACATTTCAGATGTGTTATGACTCGTGGCTCTACCCTTCATTCGATCCCTGCGAAACCCTACATTTCAGCAGGATAATGCACGACCACATGTTGCAGGTCCTGCATGGGCCTTTCTGGATAGAGAAAATGTTCGACTGCTGCCCTGGCCAGCACATTCTCCAGATCTCTCACCAATTGAAAACGTCTGGTCAATGGTGGCCGAGCAACTGGCTCGTCACAATACGCCAGTCACTACTCTTGATGAACTGTGGTATCGTGTTGAAGTTGCATGGGCAGCTGTACCTGTACACTCCATCAAAGCTCTGTTTGACTCAATGCCCAGGCGTATCAAGGCCGTTATTACGGCCAGAGGTGGTTGTTCTGGGTACTGATTTCTCAGGATCTATGCACCCAAATTGCGTGAAAATGTAATCACATGTCAGTTATAGTATAATATATTTGTCTAGTGAATACCCGTTTATCATCTGCATTTCTTCTTGGTGTAGCAGTATTAATGGCCAGTAGTGTATAATTGTGATTATAATAAAAATATTAATTTTTTGACAGTGAAGTGAGTCTTGTCACCACAACTGAGAAATCAGCATGTGAGACTGGCAGATTCAGGTCCCATGTTTGATATCATGTACCACCAAATAAGTATCCTTGATGCAGGACTCCACATTATATCCTTGAGGATCTCCTCATTGTGGATCTATGGAATGAGAAGTACACAAAATCTAATAAGGTTTACTTGGTATTGTGAGAGCACCTGAGGAACTATTTCAAGGAGACACAATTGTATCAGACACAGAAGTCAATATTAACAGTCAAGAGAGTGGCATGCTGACCACATACCCCTCCAGTATATTCATCCAGTGATTCCCGTCTTTTTACTGTTGCATACAAGGTTTTTTTTTTTTTAATGTCTAATTTTTCTTCTCTTCTGATGTTCTAATTTTGACAAAATAATGCACTGCAACACCACATACACTCCTGGAAATGGAAAAAAGAACACATTGACACCGGTGTGTCAGACCCACCATACTTGCTCCGGACACTGCGAGAGGGCTGTACAAGCAATGATCACACGCACGGCACAGCGGACACACCAGGAACCGCGGTGTTGGCCGTCGAATGGTGCTAGCTGCGCAGCATTTGTGCACCGCCGCCGTCAGTGTCAGCCAGTTTGCCGTGGCATACGGAGCTCCATCGCAGTCTTTAACACTGGTAGCATGCCGCGACAGCGTGGACGTGAACCGTATGTGCAGTTGACGGACTTTGAGCGAGGGCGTATAGTGGGCATGCGGGAGGCCGGGTGGACGTACCGCCGAATTGCTCAACACGTGGGGCGTGAGGTCTCCACAGTACATCGATGTTGTCGCCAGTGGTCGGCGGAAGGTGCACGTGCCCGTCGACCTGGGACCGGACCGCAGCGACGCACGGATGCATGCCAAGACCGTAGGATCCTACGCAGTGCCGTAGGGGACCGCACCGCCACTTCCCAGAAAATTAGGGACACTGTTGCTCCTGGGGTATTGGCGAGGACCATTCGCTACCGTCTCCATGAAGCTGGGCTACGGTCCCGCACACCGTTAGGCCGTCTTCCGCTCACGCCCCAACATCGTGCAGCCCGCCTCCAGTGGTGTCGCGACAGGCGTGAATGGAGGGACGAATGGAGACGTGTCGTCTTCAGCGATGAGAGTCGCTTCTGCCTTGGTGCCAATGATGGTCGTATGCGTGTTTGGCGCCGTGCAGGTGAGCGCCACAATCAGGACTGCATACGACCGAGGCACACAGGGCCAACACTCGGCATCATGGTGTGGGGAGCGATCTCCTACACTAGCCGTACACCACTGGTGATCGTCGAGGGGACACTGAATAGTGCACGGTACATCCAAACCATCATCAAACCCATTGTTCTACCATTCCTAGACCGGCAAGGGAACTTGCTGTTCCAACAGGACAATGCACGTCCGCATGTATCCTGTGCCACCCAACGTGCTCTAGAAGGTGTAAGTCAACTACCCTGGCCAGCAAGATCTCCGGATCTGTCCCCCATTGAGCATGTTTGGGACTGGATGAAGCGTCGTCTCACGCGGTCTGCACGTCCAGCACGAACGCTGGTCCAACTGAGGCGCCAGGTGGAAAGGCATGGCAAGCCGTTCCACAGGACTACATCCAGCATCTCTACGATCGTCTCCATGGGAGAATAGCAGCCTGCATTGCTGCGAAAGGTGGATATACACTGTACTAGTGCCGACATTGTGCATGCTCTGTTGCCTGTGTCTATGTGCCTGTGGTTCTGTCAGTGTGATCATGTGATGTATCTGACCCCAGGAATGTGTCAATAAAGTTTCCCCTTCGTGGGACAATGAATTCACGGTGTTCTTATTTCAATTTCCAGGAGTGTATCTTTTGGAATCACTGCCTTCGGTATCACCACTATCACAACCACAACCACTTCACTGACACTTTTTGGAAGCACTATGATGTACAAGCCTTGTAAACATTCATTCAATAAGATTGAAGATTTTATACCAAACGCCTCCCAATGACACACTTTGTCAGGTCCACAATTACAATGCAACTTACTTGAATCCTCTTAATATGTTTATATCAGAATAACTGGAATTAAATACCTTTGTCCCATGTAATTACCTTATCCTTGCTGAGCTCCACTATCAAATATGCTAATCTCTTCATTTTTTTCCTGATTCACAAAATTTAGTGCATTGTAACTGCAAGAATCTCTATCAGAAATACATACTCCAATTCCTTAGACATCAGTGTCAAATATTTGTTGAGATCACAAACTTTACTTTTCTTTGTACTAGGAGTAACAGAATACCACTACTTGGAAGTAAAAATGAAATATTCCATACACTTTCTTGGAATGGCAATATTTGAAAAAATTTCAAGTACCTAAATTGTTGTTGATAGTAAGGCAGTTGAAATTTCCCAAATATGATCATTTAACATAATGTCAACTGCTCATTGCCTAGTGGACAGGCCTCAAAGATTGCTTTGGCTTCGGGCAATATAAAACAAAATCCATAGAACTCAAAGATAGGTTTTAACTTTCTGAATTGTGAAATGTGAGCACAAAAGAGAACGGCAAAATGATTACATTTATTAACATTAATCACATGTGTCCAGTCACAATTATAAAATAAAATGAAGTATGTGACACATTTCAGGATCAAAGCTTGTTGGGGTGAGTAGGGGTTTGCCACTTTAGAAGTTGCAGATTAATGATATCCATGGCATATGAAGCTGACAGGAACCCACTGCACAGTGCTAAATTGAAGCCAACTGAAGGATATGGTGATTAATTGATTCAATGTTGTGCATGTTGTCTGATTAATAGATGACCTGCAAATGGAAAATTAGGTCCCAAAACAAATTGCAGGCACCAATATAATTTTTAAATAAAACTGAATTAACCATCCTGTTAAACAATTTTTTATGGTTTTTATTGCATGCCATTCTAGGATTATAATTAAACTAGACAGTATGTTTCTGATTGTCAGGAACACACTTTCACATTTTCTCTTAATGTACTGCTGCGAAGTTCATCCATAATCAGGAATAGATATTCAATTTTCTCACAATGCATATTTAGGACACTTCACTTGTTGCATCACTGATGTGTCTGAACTGAAGCTATAGAAATTATCAGAGTCATGCTTCACCAGCATCATGATCTGCCATTCGACATTCACAGTTCGATAAAGACATCTTATGCAGTTATCCAGCATTAATGTTCAGTGATAAACATCCACATTTCCCCTGCACATTTTCTCAGGCCATTTTCCATTAGGATGTCATTTCAATGTTCTCTCATCTCTTGGTCTATAGCTATGAACTTACTTCGTCCACTTGGCATCAATATCACTAGCTATATGCTCCGTGCACTGCCACTTTCTTTTCATTGGTCATCATTCTGTCTTCCACTGTCTTGTGATCTATTTATTGTCTGATCTCTCCCAGAAGCAGCCGATAGGCATATCTTCAGTTGGCAGTTGCTCGCAGTCTGGCCTCAGTGGCCAGAGACAGTGGTCACATGTATGTGAGTTGTGCTTGCATAAAGGAGTGTGTGTTTTCTACCTCCGAAGAAGGCCATTTGGTTGAAAGCTTAATTGTATAGCAGTCTTTTTGTTGTACCTGTCTGCAACCCAACATCTCCTCTCTATTGTGAGTAGCAGTCTATCATTTCCATAACACCGAAGTATGACAGTTAGGTGGTTCTAACTGATCCAGTGGTTTAGGAGGAGATGTGGAACACATCCACATACATACATCCACTTTTATAATATTTATTGATTTCAGACCAACTTTTAAAGTTATTCTACTAAGTTACTCCATTTACCAATAACCTGCACTAAAAATAAATACTGCAAGGCCATTAGTAAAATGATAGCAGTTCAGACATGTAAAAGAAACAAGTATTCCTTCTTCATTTACCACGTTTAATTATCTGAAAACTCATACATAAATCAAATGTAAATAGACTTACACACAATGTATAATTTCATTGTTTCATGCCACGTGCACTGAGGATGTCAAAAAACAATTTATAATTACACACCTAAATTACAATCAAACCAGTGATTGACAATACATTTGAGGTAGACCAAGTCTAAAGCAGACCACCATGTGTTTCACAAGAGCTTCATTGAATTAAATTTTTTCCAGAATGCGAGATAACGTCACTTTATTTCAGTATTTTGAACTTTCACAAACGATCATCATTGCCACTAGCAGGAGTAAAAAATTCCCTTTATCAAGAAACACCATCAAGTATTCTTTTCATTCAAATACAAATCTGTGATCAACTGCACAGACTGTTGCTCATTGTTCATCAAATATATTATGTACTTCTTGTGACGGGACACAGTTAATTGCTCTTTAATGAAGGAAATATTTTTCCTAGAGGTTATTATTTTACATAAGCCTGCCTATGCTGTAAGCCTGTATCAAACTTCCAAAAATAACAGATTAATATGTTGAAACTGGTAAAGTGAAATTAAAATTTTTGTACAGCTGACAATTGATTTTTATTTTGGTAAAAAGTATATACATGACAGATGCTGAACAACAGTTATGAACAAAATCATACCATCGAGTATCCCGTTGAAATGAAGTGACTTGCCATAAAATTTTATTGGTGATAAATTTGGAACGTAATTTCTTCGAGAGGCAACTGAGATTAATGCTCAAATCATAGAAATATGGGCTCTATCAAATAATCGCACAAAAATTACACTGGGTAGCTATAATGTATTGATAGGAGAGAATAATTAGCAGCAAAAATTGTCATGTCTTACCAACATAAATGAGACGACCATCCTCTGTCCGCTGGAACAGTGGGACTGTAAATGCATCGCAGCCTGATGGGAGAGATGCATGTGACCAGTTTCTACATGAGACCTGAAATGGAAATTACAGCAACCAGTTAGCAACATCCTAGAACACTGTGACTTGCACGCTGCAATAATCTCACCTCCCCTGGAGCTGTGAGGGCAGGCACTAAGTTTTGTCACAGTAACTCATCTGGTAAAAGCAGTGCCCATAAAAGGTGAGTGTCTCAGTTCAAGTTCTGGTTTTTTGGTCAGATACATTGTTTTAACATGTAAAGACATGTATCTTGAACAGTTTTTAGCTTAATTTTTAGCTTAACACAGTGGCCGCAGGAATGCTGCCCAAAATACCATAATCTTTGGAAAGTATAGGCCTGAAATATGTTTTCCAAAAACGCAAAACTGGTTCACCTCATGGAAAATGCATAGTTGCATTTTGAGGATTCTCATGATGTGAAATTTACAAGCTACTTTCACAAGGCCAAACCATCACTGTGAAGTACAACTCTTCAATGTTGGAAAAAGGTAATCAAAGAAGAAACTTCTGTGTTATCACAATAATGTGACCTTACACACATCTCAAATGGTTGATACAAAACTGCACAGTCTTCACTCTGAAAAGGTTCCACATCCACCATATTTGCCAGTTATGGCTCCCCAGTGTTTCCAAAGAAACAGCGGGGAAGACAAAAACTCACAACACATCAAATAAAAATAGTTGACACTGAGAAATATACTTATTTTGGCCATACCTTACTCTGCTGTAGGTATTATAGAAATTAAAAGTCATTTGACTAAACATACTTATTAGTGATTAGGTTTAAAAAAATCAAAATGGATTTGGCCATACCTTACTCTGCTGTAGGTATTATAGAAATTAAAAGTCATTTGACTAAACATACTTATTAGTGATTAGGTTTAAAAAAATCAAAATGGATCACTATCTTCTCATACTGCAATTCTTTCAGGTGAAGAAATTTCAAGTATGAAACTTCTTGGCAGATTAAAACTGTGTGCAGGACTGAGACTCGAACTCGGGACCTTTGCCTTTCGTGAGCAAGTGCTCTACCATCTGAGCTACCCAAGCATGACTCATGCCACGTCCTCACAGCCTTAATTCCGCCAGTACCTCGTCTCCTACTGGCGGAATTAAGGCTGTGAGGACGTGGCATGAGTCATGCTTGGGTAGCCTACTGGCGGAATTAAGGCTGAGTCGTGCTTGAGTAGCTCAGATGGTAGAGCACTTGTCCGCGAAAGGCAAAGGTCCCAAGTTTGAGTCTCGGTCCGGCACACAGTTTTAATCTGCCAGGAAGTTTCATATCAGCACATACTCCACTGCAGAGTGAAAATCTCATTCTAGAAATTTCAAGTATTTTTAATGGATACACTGTGAGACACAAAAACACTATACCCAGTTTTTGGAACTTGTATATTTCTTCCTCATGTAGAAAACAGAACTTGGTTGGGGAAGGTTAGAAAGGTGGGCAAGCCATTCACAAATGGGGTTAATGTTGGGAATTTATATACAAATTCTGAAAATGCAGAGTTCTACTAGCAATACTTGGGATTTTGTCTCCTAAAGGTAAGTACTGGCCAACCATCCTGTCTATTTGTAATGTTTTCTTAATAAAATGTTTCTTTTGATACAAATCTTGTGTTTTAACAATGTAGGAAAAGAAAGATTGCAACTTTCCATAATGAAAAAACAGTTGCCGAAAGGCACAATTAAAAGACACTTACATAAAGCTTTCGGCTACAGCTTTCATCACCACTAGAGAAACACACCATTCATACACACAAGTTAGCACAACTCATGCACACATGACTGCCAGCTCTGGCAGCTCGGGCTGGAATGCAACTATCTTGTGGGGCACGAGCAGTAATTTGGAAGGGGTGGGGAAAGAGAAGGGGAAGGGATAGTGGTGTACAGGTGAGGGGGTGGGGGGTGGGGTAAGAGATGAATGCTCTCTGGTGGAGTGTCCAGAGACTAGAATGGAGACAGGTGCAGGTGGCTGTCCACCCTGGTGGAAAGCTGGTTGGTAGTCATACCAATAAAAAAAGCTGTGCAATGATTTGCCAGCTCTGCTGCAATCACTGCACAGCTTTATATATTGATACGACTGCCAACAAGCTGTCCACTAGGATGAACAGCCACTGCCCAACTGTGGTCAAGAGCAAAGTAGACCACCCAGTGGCACAACATGTAGCTGAACATAGAGTGCTTGATTTCAATGGCGGCTTCACTAACTGAGCCGTCTGGATGCTCCCCTCTACCAGCAGCTTTTTTGAACTGCGCAGATGGGAGTTATCCTTACAACACATTCTCCGCACCCATAATTGTCTTGGCCTCAACCTACGGTAACGTACTGCCCCACACCCTCCACCCAACTGTTTCCACCCCCTCCATCCTGTCATCATCTCTCCATTCTCATCTCCCACACTCTTTGTTTGCTGCTCTCTGCCAATGCACCCACCCATTTTTCCGTCATCTCCTTTTTCACTCCACGCCCCACAATCCTGTTCCACAATCGCCTGACGCTGCACCTGTTGGAATTCTCGTCTCTGCACACTCTGCCAGACAGCATTTATCTCTTACCCCCCTCCCCTCACCTGTACACCACTATCCCTTCCCCTTCTCCTTCCCCGCCCCCTCCAGATTGCAGCTTGCATCCCACATGACAGCTGCATTCCAGCCCGAGCTGCTGGAGTTGCCGGTCATGGTGTGCATGAGGTGTGTTTGCTTGTATGTATGAATGGTGTGTATTTCTCTTTACTATAGCTGAAACCTATATGTAAGTGTCTTTTAATGGTGCCTGTCTGCAACTAACATGTCTTCTTTATGGTAAGTAGCAACCTATCTTTTCCTACATTATTGATATTCCTGCCCGAGTTTCCAGTATTTAACCTTGTTTTTTCTTTGTCATGCCATGAACTTCTTACACTAGCTGCTTAGTGTAGCAATTCACATCCAGCAACATACATTTTAAACTTGTTAAGGTGTTCTTCGAATCAAGTATACCATCAGGAATTATTAGAACACAGAGAAAAAGTTATAATATCGATTCACATAACTGTGACAAACTAATTCTTCACTGGTGACTGTACTGAATCCACGCTAAAATGCTGTTTCAATCAATTGAAACAGGTTGCAGCATTCAAAAATTATCCAATTTGTCTAACCTTCAATTACAAAAGAGAGCAGTTGAGCAAATAACCTGATAAACAATGTAAAACAGGGGGACTGGACAGGGATTTTAACCAGCCATGCCACTGTGCAACCTCACTCGGTGCAAAAGAAAAAGTAATTAAAATTGAAATATAGTACAACAAAATTCAAACTCAAAGACGAGAGTCAGCCTATCAGCAGTATTACTTTCATCTCCCAAAGGTATGTATTTGCCAGAAATCTTTCTCACAATTTTATAGTTTCCTTGAGTGTATTTTCCATTTGATACAATCAATATTACTTCTTTCTGATATGACATTAACTCATAGCAGTGTCTCAACTGCACAATGACAGCTTGCACAGCAGCATCTCACTGCATCATAATACACTCACTCCTCTATTGAGATCCTATTGCTGCTACATAATATTTCTGTGCATTGGTTCCAATGGCTCTGAGCACTATGGGACTTAACTTCTAAGATCATCAGTCCCCTAGAACTACTTAAACCTAACTAACCTAAGGACATCACACACATCCATGACCGAGGCAGGATTCGAACCTGCGACTTTACCGGTCGCGCGGTTCCAGACAGTAGCGCCTAGAACCGCTTGGCCACCCCGGCCAGTTGTGCATTGGTATATCATTATAGTTCAGAAGAAGAGAAGTAACAAAGAAGGCAAACGTACTACTAATTATGCTGCAGTTTAATACAAAAACCTAATTAACAGGTGTAGGTCACAGTCTTCACCTGCTACAGAGATTTAGTTGTACTTATAAATGTTTAGCAGACAACAGCTAAAACAATTTATGAACTCAGATCATTGAGTGGTAAATGATGTATCTTTAGAATTCATGATCATATTCAGTAACCGCAATTATTTTTCAGTGTGAAGACTACCACTGTATGTGAAACTATAATAAAGATAATAACAACACATAAAAAAGCGATATTCCCTAACCTTGAATTCACAACAGTAACTAAGCTCTTTAATACAGGGTGTATATGTGGACGAGGAAAAAAAATTCTCGGATTTTTCCCAGATTTCCCGGTTAAAAATACACTTTTTCCCAGATGAAAATACACTTTCTCCGTGTTAAACAGTATACTTTTCCTCGGAACTGTAAAACTTATCAGTCCTTTCAGTGGTTGTGTTTTTATACACCGGCGTAGAATTTCCTGGCACTTTAGAAAACGAAACTCAGGGGAAAAAAAACTTATTTTGGAAAGATGTCTGATGTGCAGCAACATGTACACTGCATATTTTTGTATTACGAAAGTATAGATTCGAATTCCACCAAACATGACATGTTACTTTCCAACAAAAATAACTTCATTTTTCTGCAAGGTGATTAATGCTTGACTGTTAGAAAGGTGGAAACAAAATAAAATCAGAAACTAATAACACATTTCAGCCTTCCGTAACTGTGTGAGAGTATTTTAATTCACTTGACAGCTCCCAGCCACAGAAATCTATGATGTTTTCATTTGACGTGAGAGGAATAAACGAAGAGGAAACAGCAAAATCACTTAATGTAAACACGAGTCATGTGGAGACTACCACCTCCCCACTACAACTCAGACTGCTCTGTGCATCAGGTCCAGATCTACGATATTTCCGATCTGGGGCAGCGTTTGAGGTAGGACGCCAAAAATTTAAAAAAAAACGACTTTTCAAAAATATCTTAATTTTGTAGCGCACATCTTTCTGAAGAGTCTGATAGATAAAACATATATGTTCGATGGAACGTAAGACACGTTATTCGGTCAAGAGCAGTGCAACGCCTCTTCACACAGCATTCTTCCATTGCACGTCTCTGTATTCTGCTCTGTGGAATTCAAAAGTGCAATATTTTGTAATGGGTGCCATCACCAGTTGTGCATTGGTATATCATTATAGTTCAGAAGAAGAGAAGTAACAAAGAAGGCTGGGAGGAGAATAAAAATTAAAATGTCCTGTGGTGCCTCTACTGCTACCAGTCAGCCGGTTTGACATCCTGCCCCTCTTTAAAAAAATTTCACAATTAATACTGGATAGGATTATCTGCAACCGACAGAACAAGAACTCTTCAGAAAGTTTGCAGTCTTTACTGCCTTTTAGCTAATAACTTGTTGTTTTGTGTGACATAAAATTAAATATAGGATACATGAAACGAGTAAAGACATGAGACAATCAAGATGGTACACATTTCTTTAATCCTCAAGTCCTTGATTTTTTTCCTCTCTAATCTTGCCACAGCTTTATATGGCGTACTTCCCTTTCTGGAAAACCTCATCAAAGTTCGTCAACGTTTTGCTACATGAAAAAACAAAATTTCGTTGTCTAATACTAGAAAAGCTGTTAATACAAATAGTACCCAAGACTGGTGTGGTTTCTCGATCTGTTTACGTGTATTTTGTCACTGCTAGATAAAACGAAATAGGCCGGCCTAATATTGCAGCAATGGTTACACACAGCAAATAATCAAGACTGTTTTGGCACAAATGGTCATTTTTATAACACGACAGAATATAATGAACGAAGTACCATTACCAAATGCCTATCAGGCCTACTACAAGCAAAAAGTTTGATGTTAGGAAATTGTTTCACATTTCATTCATACTCTCTAGCTTCTGAAGAATAATATGAATTTGCCCCCCGAAACTGCCACCCGGGGCAGATACCCCGGTTTGTCCCCGCCCCCTAGTTCCGGGCCTGTTGCGCATACGTGGATCTGGCAGCTTAGGCGCATCAGTAAACCGGATAGCATCTGGCTGCTTGCTGCTATTGCTTATACAGCTAACTGCCACACTTCTGTAGCCAGAAGTGGAAGAAGGTACTACTCATACGCAACTCAACTGTACATGCGCATAAGCTCGCTTGCAACCGCTCAAACGAATCTAATGTAAACAGTTGGGACGTCATCCTCATCAGAGGCAATTTGTTGTTATGAAACATTGCATAGTCTTCCTAAAGCCAAAGTTACAAAAAAATAATGGAAAACTAAGACAATGACAAATTCCCGGAATTCTAAAAAAAAATCCGGGTCATATACACCCTGTAATAATATATGAAGTATGTTGAATGTTACAATGCTATTAACTACCCGGCTATTACTTAACAATAATGCAGACAAATGCCCATTTGAAACATTGGTAATTATCAGTGTCAGATAACTTACTAACATTCCAATTGAGTTTAGTGCACAAACACAGAAAACCATTATAGATTCCAAACAAAAAAGTGGTTGTTTAGCTTACTTTTAACAAGAAAACCATTTTATTGAACTGCAACAAAGACTCTGAGTTACAAGTTCATCAGAAAATAGCCACAATAAGCCATATTATAATAAGAAGTTATCAGTGCCACATAAATAGAACCAAGATTGTTTCACTATTTTACTTTTCTCATACAAGGAGAAAACTATTCAACATTACCTATACTAGATTTGTGCTGGTGTTACTTCCTGGATACTCCTTACCTGTGATAGATGACTAATGTAACTCGACATTAGCAGTGGTGAATCCACAATAGGCTTATTCACTTGCATATGCAAATTAACCAATGTCAAATCTTCTTGCGAAGAGACAGCTGAAATAAATGATGTACTAGACACAGAATGGCTGTCAGAAGAATCAGGGATAATGGCTTCATGTTCCTGAAAGATTACAAATATGTTATCAAGCAGGAAAAACTGATATATTATTGCACATTTAAAATTGTTTGAAAATAATATAAGAATTATATAACTTAAGAACAACATTTACAGTAAATATGTGATACATGAAATATTTGCAGTCTTTGATTGCAAAAATGTTGTTAGTGTAAATGTGTTATTATGGAAGCTCTATGTAATAATTCTACAGTACTGCTTTGTACCAAGTGATGTCTGCATCTGCAGAGAGTGAACAAAATCTCACTCATTGATTCAAACAAAAACTCAAGATTTTTAAAGCACCATCTTCAGCATGCAAGAAACCACTCATTCTGGCTTATGTCATTTTCTGAGAAGCGCTCTCCTAAGCAAAAGAAAACGAAAAATAAGAATGTAGTGGAATAAGCACAAAAGATCAACATGGATGAGGCAACACCAAACCCATGAAGTATGTCAAAAGTAAATAATAGAAAGCAAGGACACAAAACAGAAATCTCTAACAGAAGAAAGAAAATCAGCTAAATAGCAGTAACATCAGTTAAAGGCCAATGATGAAAACGTGGTTTGGCTGTTGATAAGAGCACTATAATATAAGCAAGTAAAGCATGTGCTGAAAACATTTGTGCTGGGAGGAGAACAAACTACTGGCAATGACTGGGTGATTCACAAAGACTAGGTAGCATGCTATACTCACAGGGACTTCTAGACCATCATTAGTGCTAAGTCTGTCGTTCAAACTTTCTGGTCCACTGTGAACAAAGTAACGTGGACTGATAGATCTCTGATGTGTGGATATGGGTAAACTGCTGTTGTACTTTTTATGGGGTGTTATGATAGGATGGATTCCACTAACACTTCTTTTATCTTCATCACCTGAAACTCCCTGTAACATTTTACAAACCACTTAACATGTACGTAGACAATCTAGAAAATCACTGGCTCTTAAGTGAATGAAACCTGTATGGTGCACACACACTCTGCATGAATAGGAGTTCTCCATTACAAAACACTTAAACAATAGATGTAAGGACACTAGTATCGATTAAAAACTGACAATATTCAATATTACAATGGAAATTCCAGGACGGAGTGACAACAATATGAAAAGGAAATTTTGCTACTGACACATAGAGGAGGTGCCGACTCTCAGACAGGCACAATGAAAAAGACCACTAGAAATCTTTTCAGCTTTCAGACAATGTCCTCCTTCGGAAGTAGAACTCTTGCACAGTCACAACAACAACTCACACTTTCACATCCACTGCCTCAGGATGCCAAAAGCCTCACTGCATCTGTAGTGAGAAGCAGACCCTCTCCAAATATGTCTAGCATCTCACTGAGGCCTTCACAGATCAAAATTACTCTTTCAACGTGGTCCAGAAAAATATCTCCAATTTCTCACCAATCAGCTAGCATCCCCCACATACCCACAGTCCAGCCACAAGGGAGCAGTCATCTCATGACCAATACCACCCAGAACTGAGTAAATGAATCACATTCTGTGCCAGGCTTTCAACGACCTGTCATCCCGTTCTGAAATGAGAAACATCCTCCGCACTGCTCCCAAAGGGGTATTCCACCAACCGCCCAACCTAGGCGCATAGCCTTGTTTGTCCCTATTCCATCCCTGCTCACAACCTATTGCCTCATGGCACCTAACCTTGCAATAGATCTAGATGCAAGATTTATCCCACACATCGTCCCACTACCATTTACTCTAGTCCTGTCACAGACAACTCCTACCCCACCAAGGCACGCACGCTTGTGAAAGCAACCATGAGATCTACAAACTTAGCTGCAACCACTGTGCCATATACTACTTGGGCATAACCAACAAGCTGTCTATCTGCATTAATAGCCACCAACAAACTGTGGCCATGAGACAGCTGAACCACCAAGTTGCTGTATAAGCTGCCCAATATGACATGCTTCACCTTAAAGACATCTTCACATCCTGTGCTATCTGGATTCTTCCAACCAACACCAATATTTCCAAATTTCACAAGTAGATACTCTCCTTACAACATATCCTTCATTCCCATAACCCCCTGACCTCAACCTTTACTGGACACTGTCCTGCTCCTGCCTATCCCCTCTCCCCTCTTCCTGTTCCTCTTTCAGTACACTACCCCCCCCCCCCTCCCGACACACACCTTCAATCCTGCCAACAAACCTACAAATCCTCCCCCCCTCCCCCACTCAGCCTCCTAATGCTGCAACTAGCAGTCCTATCCTGTCCCACCCCACTCCAACAAGCACCTTTCCCCACCATTCCTACTATCCCTCCCCCTCCTCGCAACATACAGCCTTCTTACTCTCACTACCCACCCCTGCTAGATTGCTACTCATGTCAGATGCAGTCACAGCCAGATCACGTGTGAGTGCATTGTTGTGTGAATGTGTATGAGCTCTACTTCTGGAGGAGGACTTTATCTGGAAGATGAAAAATGTTTCTAAGACTCTTTTTCATTGTGCTTGTCTGTGATTCAATGCCTCCTCTTTCTGGTGAGTGTCAAACTCTCCTTTCAATACCTTTAATCCATACAAATTCTTAAAGAAATATGATGTCATAAACAATCAGGTGCGTGAAAAAGTTCCACATAATGCATGAAGTTTTAATACATTTATTCTTTACTACAAAGACACTCCTACAGTTGAGTCAACCTATGGAAATGCCTGACATCTGGCAGTGCTTTTAAATGCTTTCAACTGTGAAGTGCAAATGGCTGAACACTGAAACAATCTTAGTCTACAGAGCTATGAAGAGGCATTGCAACAGAGACTTTTACGAAATCGCACTGTAGACGTGCGAAGCAGCTGTGCCCAGTGTACAGAAACTGCCTGGGATATTACACTACACACACACAATTCATTTTTTGTGTTCATTAATAATAGAAAATTGGCAAAATTAATACCTAGGCAATGTCGGATTTGTATCCAATATAATTGCTTGCTGTGACTGACTCTCAGAAAGTGGCATAAATCATCACCAGACTCTGCCTCCAAGTTTCAAACTAACAATCATTTCTCTTCTGAGCTACTCTTTCATTTCCAAAGATTCAATGTGCTACCATTACCAACAGAAATGGCAAGAGAGATCCACCCCTCCTCTGACAACATATCCCTGTGACAATAATTTTCCATGTGAGAGTTGGAGGAAAAAACATAAGTATTCCTCTGAACCATTGAAAGTACATAGGAAAACCAATGAATAACTACTTGATGATCTTGTTTAAAACTAGCCCACACTAAATACAAACCTGGTATCTTAACCCTTGTGTGATTTGGTGAGTGGACATAAGCAAAGAGGAAGTGATGAATTACGTAGCGAGATGAACTGTAGCGAGATTATATATTACACAGTACTCACAGAAGAGAAAAAACCTTCCTTTGCTGCATAGAAATGGTGAAAAAGTGGAGGGAATGGAGGTACAGGAGAAGGTACAGCATGTGGATGCAGAACAAATTTCACAGATATGGAATAGCTTCTATGTAAAAAACACTATTCTGAACATACCAACTAAATAACTGTAATTTTTTTACATTTCTTAAATATTACACAACATTCTATAAGCAACAAAAAAAATTTGAACCAAGTAAAATTAGATTTCATCTGAACTTAGTGAGTAGGAAAGGAGAATGTGTCATCTAAATTTCTCTCATGTTGGCCATGTTGTCTTAATCATGATGAAATCATCCTCTCTTATACCAATATTTCTTACACATGTGACACCTGTGTTATTTTAAGTGTTCTCTCTTAACTTTAACCTCATCCTCAACAATAAATACTTCACTTTAGAGTGATAGATATACACCATGATAAACGGGAAAATAGGAATCAAAATTAAATTTTCTTATCGAATCTCACTTTGAGTGAGGAAGGTTGTTCTCCATGCTTTCCCCACTACAACTCTGGTTCATCATCAGCTGTCAGAAAGCAGAAAATTCCAAATAAACAACAAATTTGTTACAGACCTACCAACATTTCCAATCAAATAATACTGGAAAGAAGCAGCAGCCTTAGTTCAACTGTCAAACATTTTCATTGTGAAAAACAAGTTTTTGCAGTTCCTGTAACACACACTGTAACAAAATATTATATTACTACAACTAGGTCATTTTATAAAACAATTTCTACCAATTATATGGAACATTTAAGTATTACTTAGCTCTGCTCGTCGGTACACAACACAGGCAAACATGCTAGCTCATACAATGTACACCTTGCACTCTATACTGTGCATTGATGAACTACGAGATGGAGAGAGAGACGGATAGTTAATCTAAATATATTGATTTTTAATTGTTCTGTTTTGTAGAACTGAAACTGTTCAAAAACTAAGTTTGAATATTAAAGCAACCATTTAAAGCCATGATAATGTCAATGATTAATTCCATGAACCTCTCTTCTGAAAGTCGTATGAATATTCTCAGCATGGTATACACAATTAACCTAGTGACATGATCAATGACTCCATCAAACAAATTCTGAACATCTTTAATTTCAGATCAGTAAAAGCTATTCTTCATTTAATATTTTACATTCAATGATCAAAATTTCCATCCCTGATGACCGACTTCCATTCCTCATACTTCCTCTGAACATATGCTCTAGACTGCGCAGAGCGAAATACCAAAATTACAATTGCAACCTGCAGTGCCAACAAAATTTCACCCCTTACAGGAGTCTCTTCTCTTCCTTTGTAAGGAACTGTGTTTCATAGAAGTTGGGTATAATATATCACAAACAAGAAAACATTACAGTAAGGTACATAAGAAAAAAGAAACTGAGATCTGCAACAGACATCACTTTGCAAAAATGAATGTACCAGTTTCAACAGTGAGTTGGATGAATTGAATGCAAAGTTGCCATGTAAACCATGACAGCAACAGCTGTCTGTTTCATAAGTATTGTTTATTTACAAGGGTACTTGTACAATTGAGAGAGCAGAAATGACTGAGACAATAGTGTATGATTACAATTTCAGGTAGTGGGAAAGTCTCCTCATTGGAATTTCCAGAAGAAAATATAAAGAGAGCTGGAGAAATAATTGTCTCCACCTCGAACACCACTTCAGCGGCCAACAGCACAGTTCCTTTCTGAATATCTTTATTAAAGCACACTTTAGTTCCAACATTATACTGAAAGTCTGCCTTAAATGTACGTAAATTTCAATAACCCACAGGAACATAAGGAGAAGACCATACTGCATTTGACACTTTAATAGGTATGGTGATTAAATAAGAGAATAAAAGAAGGATCCTCCATGATCACACCAGGACAGATCCTGTAGACCAGACAATGCTGGTTGTCCTTGTCAACGGCATCAGTTTAATGTGGTATGGAGGAGCATCTCTCTTAGCCGCCATTAGCTTCAGAAACTTAGTGCCACTTCTACCCATTTAAGCGGTTTCAGAGGTTGAAGAAATAGTCCCTAGTAATACTGCGAACTGAACCAAAGGCCTACACATAGGAGCCAGAGAAGTTGCCCACTCAGCCACAGAGGCAGACACTCATCTATATAGTACTACTACTGAATGCATTGACCTTCAACAGAAATAAACGGCAACAACTGATAATGTGTATTTTAAGAAGATATGAAATGATTCTCCTGTTTCCATGACACATTACGTAAAAATCACAAGAACATAAATACACTACAGCTCGCATCACATAAGACGGCGCTTGCACGCATTGAGGCGGAGCAGTGGAGGGATGAGAACTGCACATGTGCAGCAGCAGAGAGAGAGCACACGAAGTCCATGTTGCCGAATTGCGCAGCTGTGGACAACAGTCAGGCTCATTTGACTGCAGTACATCGTATTATACGTTCAAATCCATGAGGGGAATAGTAAATATTAAAACCAATTTTGATCAGTCATCAGGAGAAAAATATTAATCCACGTCTTGACGACGTTGCATCCACTGCTTCACAGCTTCAAACTGCATGATGTTGGGAGGCAAGAACAGCTGACACAGCTTTGTGACAACGTGAGGCACAATTTTTCTCAGAATGACAATTGTATAACTACAAGATCATTGAAACAGTTTGTAATAATTATCGTTTATTGTAATTTGAACTGTATTATAAGTAAAAATTTAATACACAACAAAATTAACTTCAAGCACAAACCAAAAGCATTATATTTGCTTGACAACTGCTTCTATTCAAAACAATTTTTAAAAAAGTGTATAAGGTGTGTGTGTGTTGATGTGTTTGACTGTAGTAAAGTATAACAAATTGCACGTCAAAAAGAATTAGTGGTAGAAAAGACTAATGAAAAGCCTATTGTAAAACTGCTCAGTAAGTTGTCATATTTTTCGCTGTTAACGGGCATTATGAGCATAAACTAACTTGTTCGACATTACACTGACAGACCTCATTTATAATCCATTGAACCAGCAAACAATTAACCATCATCTGTGAATAACTCCAGGGAATGATGACTGATAACATCGAAAACCACCAATATCTCGACTGGTAACAGTTACTGTCATTTTAGGGCTATCCAGTTTGTGCCTTGAAAATGACAGGGGTTTACATGTGGGAATAACAGACTTTTGGTGAATTTCTCCACCTGCATTCTCGAGTGTTATTAGAGCATACAACATGGTGGGAGAAGCTTAACTGCTCCTTGGGCAATATGTTGAACATTACAGTCTGCATAATTCAAAGGATACAAAACCCTAATCAAAAACGTTAGGAAGGTCTCATTATTATGTACACAACTGATATGTTGACAAACACATTTTTAAACCACACATCTTTAAAATTAAGAAATATTATAACTTTGTTCCAAAGTCTACATCATAATACCACCTTCACTTCTATTTCAGTCTGTTTCCGAACAATCCAATAGTAAACTTATGATGATAGGTTCAAGGCTTATATCCATTATCACTTCCCTCTCAAATTATTCTTTCTGAAGCTTTTCAGCATGCCGCATAGGCTGTGCCCATGCTACGGGTGGGATGTTGTCTATTGCCTCATGCATAAGAGGTTCAGTGAATGTTATCTTGAATTTTTTTTTCTACCATATAGCCTAATCCTTTCCCCAAATTAATTCCATAAGGATACACTGACAGTGGCACGTGAGTAAACGCAAAACTTTGTGATCCCATTCATGTGCAAAGAAGTCAAGTTTTTATGTTGTGACACGTGACTTGTATAAATTAATGAGCTGCAGGAGATTGGAACGAGTCGGGTTAATAATGTTCTTAATATTTTTATTTTTAAGCTGGAAAAATATCTGCTTTTCTGGTGTTTTATCTGTTACAGATAAATTACAGCTGAACTTTGAAGCAAAGTATGACAAGAATTGTGAATCACGTCATGAAAGTGGCAGCATTAATTTCCAAATGGTAGTCACTGATATGTTTCTTACACGTAAATACAAGGTGACTCTCAGAAACAAAACCAGAAGAAGAGTCAGCAGGCAGAATAATTATCTGCGAACCTATTCCTATGACAACTTTAAAACTGCAAATACTATCACTCATTTTCCAGCAGATCTTTCCGGAATGATTCTAATTGGCCCTGGTTGCATCAAGGCAATACACTGTTGAACTACCTCCTTCTCTTGTATCATGAATCTTTATATGGAATGTAGTTCGTGCTGCACCTATGTCACTTCTTTGAACTAAAAACTCTTTCTTAACATATCAGGAAACAATGTCTAAAAACTTCTTTATATTGATGAAGCACTTTCCATCAAAGCTAATTTTCTCCTGCATAACTGTAACACATTTTTGTGATATCGGGCATTGATCATTCACATGGAGCATTTTAAAACATCATTGTTAAAACCATCCATTTGTTTTACAGGTTCCTTGTGATTTCGATGCTTTCCAGGAGACACAAAAACAACTTTTTCTACGGTTCCTATAGGTGTGATTCATTCGTTTACAGTTCTCTTGCCAACACCACATGGTTCTGTAGTCCATTCTTGTGTCTCCAAATGTCAACAGTAGGAGATCTGTTTTCAAATTCACATTTGAAAAAGTTATAAATGTGGTAAATAAGGCCCCCCCCCCCCCACCTGCTTGTGAAGCACTTTACAGTTATTGCTGTCATGCCAGATACACATTCACACCTAGATACTGCAACAAAACAAAAAACAAAAAAACAAAAAAGAAAAAAAACAAAAAAATTTAGAACTGACAGCTGAATGAATAATTCAGTTGTCACAAAGTACAGCAACAGTGTAGCATGTAGGAGCTGTCTAGCTGTACCTCAGTGCTAGCCGCTTGGAAATAGAATGAATATTATTGGCTGCCTGTGACTAGTGGAGGAGGATGCGCAGAACAGCTGAAAATTGGGCCGCCTTCCAACATGATGCGGACTTTAGTATATTGGAAACTCATGGAACAGGTCATTAGCTCAACTACCATACACGCCTTACTGATGATGCATTCTCTCTCCTCCCCCACGAGTGTGGGAGCATCCACACACGTGCATCCTGGTAAACATCCCAAGTTCATAACCTGAGCCACCATCTTCTTCTTCTTGTTTATATGTCTGTGTACAGTTCACTACATGGCAAATATTACTTCCACTCAATAAGGAGAGATTAGAATGCACATAATAGCAAAGCAGTTGTCAGTTGTTATGTTCTCAATTTTTCCACTGTTAGTTCATGAATTTAACAGGAGAGTAAATGACTAATGAAGTACCATCCAATCTGGGTTAAACAGGGGCTTGAAGAGTGTACAAGTGGATATAAACATTACTCACCATATACTGATTACGATGTTCTGGTGTATGAATTTCATGGTCACTACGGTGGCTAGATAGCCTTGCCCTTCCTTCTGTGCTCACTACAACTGTACCAGCTGCCACAGAAGTGACACCAGTGGGTGCAGGAACGATATTAAGTTCACTCGAATATTTCTTTCTTCCACTAAGAAAAGCAAAATATCTTTGTAAGAATGACATACATCAAGCTAGCTTAACGTAAGCATTTCACATTACAGTGGAACCTCACTTAACAAGCACTTCCCATAACGCACAATTAGGGGAAAAAATCATAAAATAATGACTCACTTAATGAGGGATGTTTTGCATAACACGTGATGACGATTTTGTGTGACATCAAAAGCCGTTCACGTATGGCAGGGGAAACAGTAAACAATACAAACACTTTTCATTGTCAGCAGCAGCTTATAAACAATGTCTTTAGTACACACTGCAGTTTGGGTTTAGCGCTCTTTCTGCTACCATCTTAGTGCGGCTTGTGATCTCACATTCTTCTGAACTTGTGTTCACGCAGTGTTTTTTTTTTTTTTGTTTACAAATTCTAATAACCTTCATGGAAATGTCTCTGGAGATAAAGCCACAAGAAGACGTCCATAAGAGAATGAAAATGGTCTTAGAAATTAAACATAAAATCACTGAAAAATGCAAACATGGTGTAATGAGTGTTGCTGATTTAGCACGCACGTACAATCGGTCTACATTAACTATTTGGGCTGTAACTTTCTGGCAGATTAAAACTGTGTGCTGGACCAAGACTCGAACTCAGGACCTTTGGTAGAGCACTTGTCCACGAAAGGCAAAGGCCCCGAGTTCGAGTCTAGGTCCGGGACACAGTTTTAATCTGCCAGCAAGTTTCATATCAGTGAACACTCCGCTGCAGAGTGAAAATCTCATTCTATTTGGACTGTCCTCAAGAATAAGGACAAAATTAAGGAGATAGATGCTTCAAAGGGAATGACAAGAGTATCTAAACAACGGTTTCGTATTCTGGACGATGTCAAAACGTTGCTCCTTACATGGCTAAATGAAAAGCAATTGCAATGTGACTATTAACAAGAACATCATTTGTGGTAAGGCGAGAATGATTTTTGCCAACCTCGTTTAGAAGATGCCAGGATCATCAGCGGTCAAAGAAGAATTTAAGGGAAGCTGGGGGTGGTTTGAGAAGTTTCAGAGAAGAACCGGCATCCGCAGCACTGTGGGGCACGGAAAAGCAGCCAGCTCTAACACAAAGGCAGCAGAGTACTTCATTAGCAACTTCAAGATGCTCGTAGATTCTGTGGGTTATTTGCCATTGCTCATAGATTCTGAGTATTATCTGCCCCAACAGGATTCTAATTGTGATGAGATGGGTCTATTCTGGAAAAAGGTGTTGAAGCGTATCTTTGTAACAGCAGAGAAGAATGCATTGTCTGGTCACGAGCCAATGAAAGACCGTCTCAGACTGCTATTCAGTGCCAATGCAAGCAACGATGTGAAAGTTAAACTGCTGCTTGTTTACCATTCAGAAACTCCATGAGCCTTCAAGAAGTATAAAGTCCAGAAAAGCTGGTTAAATGTGATGTGGAGGTCCAACAACAAGGCTTGGATGACAAGTGGTCTTTTTGTGATTGAATCAATGAAGTGTTTGGTCCTTTGGTGAAGAAATATTTGCTTGAGATGAATCTGCCACTCCATGTCTTGCTTGTTTCGGGCAATGCCCTTGCCCATTCTCCAGGCCTACAAGACTACCTCCTTGAAGAATTTCAATTCATCAAGATCCAATTGCTGTTTCCCAACACCACTCTGTTACTCCAGCCTATTGACCAGCAGATTATTTCTACTTTAAGAAGGTCTACACTTAAGCACTCTTCGAGCATTGCTTTGAGTTGACCTAAGCTGCCAATCTCACTCTCAGAGAGTTTTGGAAATATCACTTCAACATCACTGCTGCATCAAGATGATTGACAAGGCTTAGGAATGGGTTACCAAAAGAACTCCCACTTCCGCTCGGTAGAAGCTTTGGCTAGTGTGTGTAGTTGAATGTGACTCTGGGGCATTTGAGGTACCTGTGGAGCTAGTAGTCAACAAGACTATACCTTTGGCCAAGAGCATGGGACTAGAAGTGCATAACAATGATATCGATGAGCTTATGGAAGATCACAGCCAAGAAATGACCATCAAAGAGCTTATTGAATTGCAGTGTGTTCCACAGCAGGAAGTCATGGAGAGGACTTCTCCAAAGGAGGAGTAAGAATAAGAGGAGGAGGAGGAGGAGGAGGAGGAGGAGATGGTGGTGGTGGTGGTAACAGCAAAGCTGCAATCTTCTGGTGCAACAAGAGAAATGCTGAAAGCATGGGAATCGGTTACATTATACATCATCCCAATAAAAAAGTGGCTATGTGCACTATAAATTTATTTGATGATAACACTGTATCGCATTTTCGCCAATTGTTGAAGCGTTGGCATAAACAAATGACTATAGGTCACTTCCTAGTAAAAACGAATTAGTTATGTATTATGAATAATAAAGTAACAATACTGTACATATAATTTTCTTTGAATAAGTGGCATGAATAAGATAAAACTTTTAGTACTTTATCTTCATGGAACACATTATTGTATTTTACATTAATTTATGTAAGATAAATTGTTTCAATTATGAGTGTTTCGCACTATATGAGTAAGATTCTTGAATGAATTATGCTTGCTCTGTGAGGTTCCACTGTATTACAAAGCCAACATAGATTGGATTACATGAGGTCTTTCTTACGTTGTGGCACTACTGCTACTATCACGCCGAGGCAGGTTGACAGAATGCCTCAGAGAAGATGTGCGACTGGCTGTGGCACCAGTTTCTTCATCAGCAGAGTAAAATGCTTCAGAGTGATTCTCACTGCTCATTGAAACTGTTCGCTGGACTTCTTTGCACAGTATTTCTTCAGCTGCATCAGCAGTTAATGACTGGCGTGATTCTGATGAAACATTTGGTACTGCTGCATCATGCTGCTGCAAACAAACAAAGAATATTAAAATTTTTCAGAATACGTTACACAAACAATTTACAAATACGTTGTATTTTTACTCATTACAGTTATATTGTGTATATTTATGAGATCAAGTTGGATGGGTAGGGGGTAGAAGAGGGGGAGGGGGAGCGGCATGGCATCAAGGATGGAGATGGGTGCAGCACCAGAGTAGCGGACAGTTAGGCCAGAAGGACAGCGAAACAGAAATATGTGCCGAAAGAAGTATCCCGCAGACATAATAAAGAAAAGCTGGTACAGACGTAGATCCAGATGGCACAGACTGTGAAGCTGCCATTACAGTGAAACATATTATGTTCAGCAACACATTTTTCCACTGTTAGCCACTTTCTGGCAGTGGCCATTCACTCAGATAGCCAGTAGATTTGTGGCAGTACCCACATAATAAGCTGTGCAGATGTTACAGCAGAAGTGTATATGGCATGGGTCTTATGACACACCGTTGTGCCTCTGATAGGGTAGGATACCCCTGTGACAAGATTAGAATAGATATGGTGGGTTGGTGCCTATGGCAGGTTTTGCAACTGGATCTTCTACAGGCCAAGGGGTTGTGAGTAGGTGTGGCATAAGGATGGATCAGGATATTTCATAGATTGGATGAGTGTTGGAATACAACTCTAGGAAATGTAAGGTGGATTCAAGGTAGGATATTTCTCATTTCTGGGCACAATGAAAGATAATTGAAGCTCTGGTAAAGGTTGTGGTTCCGTTGTTCCAGTATGGGGTGATATTGTATAATAAGGGTGTGACTTTTGTCACTACAACTGGTTTTGTAGGAGTGGGGGAGGATTAGGGCCATGCTCCCTCACCTGACCCCACCCCTCCCCTCCCCCTCCCCATCCCCTCCTGTCCCAACTCAACCCAACCTGACCCAACCCAATCCAATCCACACCTCCACTATGATAACACCTCTCATTTCTGCACCAAGAAGAGCCTCAGCAGTGCCACATTTACAACCCATTCCCTTGCTACCTCTCCCTTCCAGCACTCATCCATCTTTTCCTCCACCCCTTCCTCCCCCAATTCTCCTCTTTCCCATCAGAAACAGAGTGCAAAAATGCTGATCAACTCATAATTCATAATTCTTAAAATTATGTCAGCCTGTATCATCTGGAGAAAACTCCAAGGCATATAATAACCAACACCTATAGCGCTACTGTGTCACCTAAGGATTCTGCTATTACACAATAAAATGTAATCAGTATTATTCTGTTAATATGTTCATTTGTTGCTCTATGTCTGGATTATTTATTTATTTATTTATTTATTTTACTTTGAAAATGCGAACACAAAATTTTAAACATTCTACAACAATTTATTTAATGTACAGGGCATCCCAGAAGGAATGGTCCATACTCAGGGATATAACAGGAACACTCATTTGAAGCAAAAAACTTCATATGGACATACGTTCTATTCCAAATGGTTTCTGAGACAGAACACATTTAATGTACATTTGTCTTGGGCCTAGTGGCACACTAGCCCTGATCACTGGATTGGTTGTGGTAGAGCAATTAACTAGTTACCATGATTGCCAGACCTTATGTCACTAGATTTTTGTGTATGGGTTTGGGTGAAGTCTTATGTGCACAAACAAAAGTTGAATATGGGAGATGAACTGCTTGGTTACATCATGGACACTACTGCCCTCATTAGGGATCATACAGAGGCACTCAGAGAAGCAACACAATATGTTCTCCCAAGAGAGCACAAACGGATTGAAGTTGACAGTGGAATATTCAATAATTTACTGTGAACTGTACAACAGCCGTAATGCGACATGTACAATAATACTTAGAGGGGAATGTGTTGAAAATTTGTATTTTTCAAGTTACAATTTGTACACTGTAACGGTTACCAACCGCTATACATGTGTAAACCTGACAATGCACTGAATAATACAGAAAATTTATAAAAAAAACAATGTATATTAAGTATGTTCTACCTTGGAAACCATTCGGAACACGGCATATCTCCATATGAAGTGTTTTGTTTCAAACGCTCATTCATGTCATACCCCTGAATATTGACCATTTCTCCTGGGAAACCCCATATAAATTGATTCTCATCTACAAAGCAATCTTCAGATAACAACTATGTTCATTGAAGAACATTTTGGAGGAAAATTAAAATTTAAATGGAAATAACACAAAAATGCGGCTGAAATTCACATTTCATGACTGCACTAGAATGAATGCAATCTTTTATACTAACTCTAAATTAGCGACCAAGGAAACGTATATCTGTAAGAGAATTTGGATTATGTGCATGACAAATTGTAGAAGTTAACCGTGTGGACACTTTAACATGGTAGTTTAAGGAGGGGGCTGTTTTGAATTGTGGTCAGCTATGAAACTGGTAGAGTTCAGGCCTGTACTACCTTGTTTTCAACACTGCCACATTAGCAAGCAATAGTGGTAGTCATTGCTGAATGCTCTGTATATTCCACTTTGCTTTGTGTTGAGTGTTATCTAACTGTTTTCTTTTATTAATGATATGAATATAATAGAGGGAAACATTCCACGTGGGAAAAATATATCTAAAAAGAAAGGTGATGAGACTTACCAAACAAAAGCGCTGGCAGGTCGATAGACACACAAACAAACACAAACATACACACAAAATTCAAGCTTTTGCAACAAACGGTTGCTTCGTCAGGAAAGAGGGAAGGAGAGGGAAGGACGAAAGGATGTGGGTTTTAAGGGAGAGGGTAAGGAGTCATTCCAATCCCGGGAACGGAAAGACTTACCTTAGGGGGAAAAAAAGGACAGGTATACACTCGCACACACACACATATCCATCCGCATGTACACAGACACAAGCAGACATTTGTAAAGGCCTTTCCCGGGATTGGAATGATTCCTTACCCTCTCCCTTAAAACCCACATCCTTTCGTCTTTCCCTCTCCTTCCCTCTTTCCTGATGAAGCAACCGTTTGTTGCAAAAGCTTGAATTCTGTGTGTATGTTTGTGTTTGTTTGTGTGTCTATCGACCTGCCAGCACTTTTGTTTGGTAAGTCTCATCACCTTTCTTTTTAGATATGTTTTCTTTTATTATTTTGAAAAGAGACATGAGGCTACATTAGGTTCATTGTGGGGTCCAAATACAATTCCCACAACCTAAAAAAATGATTGGCAATTGCTATCACCATGTGTCAGTTCTGCTTTCACAGAATGATAACCTATGGTTGCAGGCTGACAGCTCTGTGAGAGGGAGATGGGATTTCTCTCTCTGTGCCACTCCTCATCCAACAATCATCAAAGATGTTGTTTGTTTACACTCACAGCTGGATCCCACATTAAAGTATCCACACTACGTTAGAAGAACTGTACTTTTATGCTTACAAACACTTGCATTTACATTGTCATTAGAGTTAAGAAAAAAATTTGTTCATAATACAGGGTGATTCAAAAAGAATACCACAACTTTAAAAATGTGTATTTAATGAAAGAAACATAATATAACCTTCTGTTATACATCATTACAAAGAGTATTTAAAAAGGTTTCTTTTCACTCAAAAACAAGTTCAGAGATGTTCAATATGGCCCCCTCCAGACACTCGAGCAATATCAACCCGATACTCCAACTCGTTCCACACTCTCTGTAGCATATCAGGCGTAACAGTCTGGATAGCTGCTGTTCTTTCTCGTTTCAAATCATCAATGGTGGCTGGGAGAGGTGGCCGAAACACCATATCCTTAACATACCCCCATAAGAAAAAATCGCAGGGGGTAAGATCAGGGCTTCTTGGAGGCCAGTGATGAAGTGCTCTCTCAAGGGCTGCCTGGCGGCCGATCCATCGCCTCGGGTAGTTGACGTTCAGGTTTCATAACTAACCTTTTTCGTAGGACTCTCCATACAGTTGATTGTGGAATTTGCAGCTCTCTGCTAGCTCTGCGAGTCGATTTTCCTGGGCTGTGAACAAATGCTTGCTGGATGCGTGCTACATTTTCATCACTCGTTCTCGGCCGTCCAGAACTTTTCCCTTTTCACAAACACCCATTCTCTGTAAACTGTTTATACCAACGTTTAATACACCACCTATCAGCAGGTTTAACAGCATACTTCGTTCGAAATGCACGCTGAACAACTGTCGTCGATTCACTTCTGCCGTACTCAATAACACAAAAAGCTTTCTGTTGAGCGGTCGCCATCTTAGCATCAACTGACGCTGACGCCTAGTCAACAGCGCCTCAAGCGAACAAATGTAAAACTAAATGAAACTTTATAGCTCCCTTAATTCCCCGACAGATAGTGCTTAGCTCTGCCTTTCGTCGTTGCAGAGTTGTAAATTCCTAAAGTTGTGGTATTCTTTTTGAATCACCCTGTATAATATTAGTTGACAACAATACAATGAAAAGGATAGTTGCTACTCACCATATAGTGGAGATGCTGAGTTGCAGGCAGGCACAACAAAAAGATTGTTGGAAAGCTAGATTTTGGGCAACGAAGCCTTTGTCAAAAATAGACAGCGCGTGCGCGCGCACACACACACACGCGCGCACGACACACACACACACACACACACACACAAACACACACACACACACACACACACACACACACACACAGTCCGCCAGCTGGAGCCATCCCTACACAACCTCTGCTCCCAACTCCTTGCCTCATGGCTCATATCCCTGTAATAGACCTGAATGCAAGACCTGTCCCATACACCCTTCCACCACCACCACCTACTCCAGTCCCCTCATAAACATCGCACATCTAATCAAAGGCAAGGCTGTCATATGGTCTACACGCTACGCTACAACCACTGTGCTACAACCACTGTGCTGCATTCTATGTAGGCATGACAACTAACAAGCTGTCTTTCTGCATGAATTGCCACAAAGAAGAAATGTGGCCAAGAAACAACTGGACCATCCTGTTGCTGAGCACGCCGCCCAACACGACGTCCTTCATCTCAATGACTGCTTCACAGCCTGTGCCATCTGGATCCTTCCCATTAACATCAGCTTTCTGAATTGTGTTGATGGGAACTCTCCCTGCAACATGTCTTATATTCTCGTAACCCTCCTGGCCTCGAACTTTGTCCTTACCCACCTAGAGCCTTCCCTGTTCCCATTCCAGCAACACACCATTCCACCAACACACCCACAGTTTTTCTACTTCTCTCCTTTTCCACCACCCACACCCACCCTGTCTCCTCCGTCCTGCATCTAACCTTCCAAACGCACCTAGCTGCCCTACCCTCCATCTCATCCCTTCATGCTCCCAGCAGGTCTTTACCGCCCCCCACCCCTACCCTGCTATCCTTCCCCCACCCCGCCCCAGCCTCCTCCTTACCCCCATCCGGTTGCCTCTCCCATAAGGCACTGCTGCTCGCAGTCTGGCTCCAGCTGCCAGAGACTGTGGTCATGTGTGTGTGTGTGTGTGTGTGTGTGTGTGTGTGTGTGTGTGTGTGTGTGTGTGTGAGAGAGAGAGAGAGAGAGAGAGAGAGAGAGAGAGAGAGAGAGAGAGTTGCATTTGTGTAAGTGTGTGGTGAGTAGCAACTACCCTTTTCATTATACTGTTACAGTCCATCCTGGATTTTCCATTGCTTGATTAGATGACAATAGTCATTTGTTACTTTAGTAATTTGAATGACATGCATAAAACACAAATTTAAGTTTTAATTCTCAAATAAGATTATTAAGTGTTAAGCTGTGTGTCCGCTTGAGAGTAAATATTGGCAAATTGCTCTCAAAAGGCCTCCTAGTGAAAAACTTTCAAATGTATAAGGGTCGCTGAACCAGGTCCTGTCCTCTCCGACAGCAGCTTGCAAAATACAAACGGCAGATTGTTTGAGAGTCACTCTCTGAAAGCAGCACCTTAAAAGATGTCGAAATAAAAGTCGCCATAGAAACTGTGGAACTGATAGGAATTTATGAATCTAACGAAAGCTTGTGGAATACAAATTGTACTGAATATCATGAGACAAAGAGAAAATACAATCTTTTGATGGAAACAGAAAGTCATTTTTCATGTTCAGGAGAAGAGGTTCAGAGGACCCATCAAAATTTAAGAAATCTGATACGGAAGTTTAATGCTGACAGAATTTGAATAGATGACATGCACTTAACTTTTTTATCATCATCAATTTATACGAAAATAAATACCTGCTATTGGTACTGTTAATGTCTTGTTGTAAGAATATTGGCTTTGATTTCTACAATCAGTTCAGAAATAAAATATTGATAGCAAGCTGTAATGTTTTAAGGTATCTTAAAGAGCTCAAAAAAATGAAACAGAAGTGGGGCAGACAAGAATTACAAAAGCAACTGGCTTTACATTGATGCAATGAAGTTTGTTAGTCTATGGCTGGCTTCCTGTGTTCCAACACAAAGCATTGTGGTACATCTGGTTATTTTCTGCAAAATATACCATCAGATAACAAGATGGCTCCACTGTCAGGAAACTTCACTCTTAGTAAAAATAAAGTAATATCATCTAGGTGTTTTTAATTTATTTTTTATTTGTTTTACTTTTTTCCAGAGAAGTATTTGTTTTGCTGCATTACATCTCATGGTTTCTTCCTCATCTATTAATCTTCTTCATTTTCATAGCACCTTCCTGAAGGAATAGGGTCCATTTTTGGAATCAATGATTTATTATGATTTAAAACTTCCTGAGAATTTAGGTTTCTTGATCTGAGATTTCCATTTATAGTGACCAGGAACAATAATTTAGGTATTCCACACTGTCTCTGGCCTTCAACAGTGAGATGATGGGCTGAGCTGGTGACTGAAGTAATGCAAGGGTACATATTTTTTGCAGAGTTATAGTCGGGATCTTTCTCATAAGTTATCCGTACCTTCATAGCCATATATAAACGGGTAATCATGTAGTTTATTGATGTTCTGTTGGGTATGTTTCAAATAACACAGACATCGGCATTTTTGCATATGACATTACATGTTAGCACCAATATTTGTCTGTGTTGTACTGTTGTTTGTTTGAGGTATTCTTTGGGCAGTGTGCAGTGGTTGAACTTTGCCTGCAGGCACCTTCACATAAAGTATGTCATGGAGCTTCCAACACCGCATGGACCACTGAAGGAGCACCTCAGAGTAGGTGATGTCAAGAACTGCCAAGGTAGAATGTACATTCTACAATGTATAGATCAATTGAGAAGCTGTTATTTTGTTTCAGAGTAATTCGGTTATCCACACTGACAATGAACTAGACACATTGACATAATAAATGTTCATAGCTGTTTAAATCAGCTGCAAGTTACTCAAGTACAAGAAAGTAAATTAACAACTGATGCACTAAATGAAGCAGGCAAAAAGAAATACAAACGTCTCAAAAACGAGATCGACAGGAAGTGCAAAATGGCTAAGCAGGGATGGCTAGAGGAAAAATGTAAGGATGTAGAGGCTTATCTCACTAGGGGTAAGATAGATATTGACTACAGGAAAATTAAAGAGACCTTTGGAGAAAAGAGAACCACCTGTAGGAATATCAAGAGCTCAGTTGGAACCCCAGTTCTAAGCAAAGAAGGGAAAGCAGAAAGGTGAAAGGAGTATGTAGAGGATCTATACAAGGGCGATGTAACTGAGGACAATATTATGGAAATGGAAGAGGATGTAGATGAAGATGAAATGGGAGACACGATACTGCGTGAAGAGTTTCATAGAGCACTGAAAGACCTAAGTCGAAACAAGGCTCCGGGAGTAGACAACATTCCATTAGAACTACTGACAGCCTTGGGAGAGCCAGTCCTGACAAAACTCTACCATCTGGTGAGCAAGATGTATGAGACAGGTGATATACCCTCAGACTTCAAGAAGAATATAATAAGAAACTTCCTGGCAGATTAAAACTGTGTGTCCGACCGAGACTCGAACTCGGGACCTTTGCCTTTCGCGGGCAAGCGCTCTACCATCTGAGCTACCGAAGCACGACTCACGCCCGGTACTCACAGCTTTACTTCTGCCAGTACCTCGTCTCCTACCTTCCAAACTTTACAGAAGCTCTCCTGCGAACCTTGCAGAACTAGCACTCCTGAAAGAAAGGATATTGCGGAGACATGGCTTAGCCACAGCCTGAGGGATGTTTCCAGAATGAGATTTTCACTCTGCAGCGCAGTGTGCGCTGATATGAAACTTCCTGGCAGATTAAAACTGTGTGCCCGACCGAGACTCGAACTCGGGACCTTTGCCTTTCGCGGGCAAGCGCTCTACCATCTGAGCTACCAAAGCACGACTCACGCCCGGTACTCACAGCTTTACTTCTGCCAGTACCTCGTCTCCTACCTTCCAAACTTTACAGAAGCTCTCCTGCGAACCTTGCAGAACTAGCACTCCTGAAAGAAAGGATATTGCGGAGACATGGCTTAGCCACAATCTGGGGCATGTTTCCAGAATGAGATTTTCACTCTGCAGCGGAGTGTGCGCTGATATGAAACTTCCTGGCAGATTAAAACTGTGTGCCCGACCGAGACTCAAACACGGGACCTTTGCCTTTCGCGGGCAAGCGCTCTACCATCTGAGCTACCGAAGCACGACTCACGCCCGGTACTCACAGCTTTACTTCTGCTAGTACCTCGTCTCCTACCTTCCAAACTTTACAGAAGCTCTCCTGCGAACCTTGCAGAACTAGCACTCCTGAAAGAAAGGATATTGCGGAGACATGGCTTAGCCACAGCCTGGGGGATGTTTCCAGAATGAGATTTTCACTCTGCAGCGGAGTGTGCGCTGATATGAAACTTCCTGGCAGATTAAAACTGTGTGCCCGACCGAGACTCGAACTCGGGACCTTTGCCTTTCGCGGGCAAGCGCTCTACCATCTGAGCTACCGAAGCACGACTCACGCCCGGTACTCACAGCTTTACTTCTGCTAGTACCTCATCTCCTACCTTCCAAACTTTACAGAAGCTCTCCTGCGAACCTTGCAGAACTAGCACTCCTGAAAGAAAGGATATTGCGGAGACATGGCTTAGCCACAGCCTGGGGGATGTTTCCAGAATGAGATTTTCACTCTGCAGCGGAGTGTGCGCTGATATGAAACTTCCTGGCAGATTAAAACTGTGTGCCCGACTGAGACTCGAACTCGGGACCTTTGCCTTTCGCGGGTAAGCGCTCTACCATCTGAGCTACCGAAGCACGACTCACACCCGGTACTCACAGCTTTACTTCTGCCAGTACCTCGTCTCCTACCTTCTAAACTTTACAGAAGCTCTCCTGCGAACCTTGCAGAACTAGCACTCCTGAAAGAAAGGATATTGCGGAGACGAGGTACTGGCAGAAGTAAAGCTGTGAGTACCGGGCGTGAGTCGTGTTTCGGTAGCTCAGATGGTAGAGCGCTTGCCCGCGAAAGGCAAAGGTCCCGAGTTCGAGTCTCGGTCGGGCACACAGTTTTAATCTGCCAGGAAGTTTCATATCAGCGCACACTCCGCTGCAGAGTGAAAATCTCATTCTCGAAACATCCCCCAGGCTGTGGCTAAGCCATGTCTCCGCAATATCCTTTCTTTCAGGAGTGCTAGTTCTGCAAGGTTCGCAGGAGAGCTTCTGTAAAGTTTAGAAGGTAGGAGACGAGGTACTGGCAGAAGTAAAGCTGTGAGTACCGGGCGTGAGTCGTGCTTCGGTAGCTCAGATGGTAGAGCGCTTGCCCGCGAAAATTAAAGGTCCCGAGTTCGAGTCTCGGTCGGGCACACAGTTTCAATCTGCCAGGAAGTTTCATATCAGGGCACACTCCGCTGCAGAGTGAAAATCTCATTCTGGAAACATCCCCCAGGCTGTGGCTAAGCCATGTCTCCGCAATATCCTTTCTTTCAGGAGTGCTAGTTCTGCATGGTTCGCAGGAGAGCTTCTGTAAAGTTTGGAAGGTAGGAGACGAGGTACTGGCAGAAGTAAAGCTGTGAGTACCGGGTGTGAGTCGTGCTTCGGTAGCTCAGATGGTAGAGCTCTTGCCTGCGAAAGGCAAAGGTCCCGAGTTCGAGTCTCGGTCGGGCACACAGTTTTAATCTGCTAGGAAGTTTCATATCAGCGCACACTCCGCTGCAGAGTGAAAATCTCATTCTGGAAATATCCCCCAGGCTGTGGCTAAGCCATGTCTCCGCAATATCCTTTCTTTCAGGAGTGCTAGTTCTGCAAGGTTCGCAGGAGAGCTTCTGTAAAGTTTGGAAGGTAGGAGACAAGGTACTGGTAGAAGTAAAGCTGTGAGTACCTGGCATGAGTCGTGCTTCGGTAGCTCAGATGGTAGAGCGCTTGCCCGCGAAAGGCAAAGGTCCCGAGTTCGAGTCTCGGTCGGGCACACAGTTTTAATCTGCCAGGAAGTTTCATATCAGCGCACACTCCGCTGCAGAGTGAAAATCTCATTCTGGAAACATCCCCCAGGCTGTGGCTAAGCCATGTCTCCGCAATATCCTTTCTTTCAGGAGTGCTAGTTCTGCAAGGTTCGCAGGAGAGCTTCTGTAAAGTTTAGAAGGTAGGAGACGAGGTACTGGCAGAAGTAAAGCTGTGAGTACCGGGCGTGAGTCGTGCTTCGGTAGCTTAGATGGTAGAGCGCTTGCCCGCGAAAGGCAAAGGTCCCGAGTTCGAGTCTCGGTCGGGCACACAGTTTTAATCTGCCAGGAAGTTTCATATCAGCGCACACTCCGCTGCAGAGTGAAAATCTCATTCTGGAAACATCCCCCAGACTGTGGCTAAGCCATGTCTCCGCAATATCCTTTCTTTCAGGAGTGCTAGTTCTGCAAGGTTCGCAGGAGAGCTTCTGTAAAGTTTGGAAGGTAGGAGACGAGGTACTGGCAGAAGTAAAGCTGTGAGTACCGGGCGTGAGTCGTGCTTCGGTAGCTCAGATGGTAGAGCGCTTGCCCGCGAAAGGCAAAGGTCCCGAGTTCGAGTCTCGGTCGGGCACACAGTTTTAATCTGCCAGGAAGTTTCATATCAGCGCACACTCCGCTGCAGAGTGAAAATCTCATTCTGGAAACATCCCCCAGGCTGTGGCTAAGCCATGTCTCCGCAATATCCTTTCTTTCAGGAGTGCTAGTTCTGCATGGTTCGCAGGAGAGCTTCTGTAAAGTTTGGAAGGTAGGAGACGAGGTACTGGCAGAAGTAAAGCTGTGAGTACCGGGCGTGAGTCGTACTTCGGTAGCTCAGATGGTAGAGCGCTTGCCCGCGAAAGGCAAAGGACCCGAGTTCGAGTCTCGGTGGGGCACACAGTTTTAATCTGCCAGGAAGTTTCATATCAGCGCACACTCCGCTGCAGAGTGAAAATCTCATTCTGGAAACATCCCCCAGGCTGTGGCTAAGCCATGTCTCCGCAATATCCTTTCTTTCAGGAGTGCTAGTTCTGCAAGGTTCGCAGGAGAGCTTCTGTAAAGTTTGGAAGGTAGGAGACGAGGTACTGGCAGAAGTAAAGCTGTGAGTACCGGGCGTGAGTCGTGCTTCGGTAGCTCAGATGGTAGAGCGCTTCCCCGCGAAAGGCAAAGGTCCCGAGTTCGAGTCTCGGTCGGGCACACAGTTTTAATCTGCCAGGAAGTTTCATATCAGCGCACACTCCGCTGCAGAGTGAAAATCTCATTCTGGAAACATCCCCCAGGCTGTGGCTAAGCCATGTCTCCGCAATATCCTTTCTTTCAGGAGTGCTAGTTCTGCAAGGTTCGCAGGAGAGCTTCTGTAAAGTTTGGAAGGTAGGAGACGAGGTACTGGCAGAAGTAAAGCTGTGAGTACCGGGCGTGAGTCGTGCTTCGGTAGCTCAGATGGTAGAGCGCTTGCCCGCGAAAGGCAAAGGTCCCGAGTTCGAGTCTCGGTCGGGCACACAGTTTTAATCTGCCAGGAAGTTTCATATCAGCGCACACTCCGCTGCAGAGTGAAAATCTCATTCTCGAAACATCCCCCAGGCTGTGGCTAAGCCATGTCTCCGCAATATCCTTTCTATCAGGAGTGCTAGTTCTGCAAGGTTTGCAGGAGAGCTTCTGTAAAGTTTAGAAGGTAGGAGACGAGGTACTGGCAGAAGTAAAGCTGTGAGTACCGGGCGTGAGTCGTGCTTCGGTAGCTCAGATGGTAGAGCGCTTGCCCGTGAAAGGCAAAGGTCCCGAGTTCAGATCTCGGTCGGGCACACAGTTTTAATCTGCCAGGAAGTTTCATATCAGCGCACACTCCGCTGCAGAGTGAAAATCTCGTTCTGGAAACATCCCCCAGGCTGTGGCTAAGCCATGTCTCCGCAATATCCTTTCTTTCAGGAGTGCTAGTTCTGCAAGGTTCGCAGGAGAGCTTCTGTAAAGTTTGGAAGGTAGGAGACGAGGTACTGGCAGAAGTAAAGCTGTGAGTACCGGGCGTGAGTCGTGCTTCGGTAGCTCAGATGGTAGAGCGCTTGCCCGCGAAAGGCAAAGGTCCCGAGTTCGAGTCTCGGTCGGGCACACAGTTTTAATCTGCCAGGAAGTTTCATATCAGCGCACACTCCGCTGCAGAGTGAAAATCTCATTCTGGAAACATCCCCCAGGCTGTGGCTAAGCCATGTCTCCGCAATATCCTTTCTTTCAGGAGTGCTAGTTCTGCAAGGTTCGCAGGAGAGCTTCTGTAAAGTTTGGAAGGTAGGAGACGAGGTACTGGCAGAAGTAAAGCTGTGAGTACCGGGCGTGAGTCGTGCTTCGGTAGCTCAGATGGTAGAGCGCTTGCCCGCGAAAGGCAAAGGTCCCGAGTTCGAGTCTCGGTCGGGCACACAGTTTTAATCTGCCAGGAAGTTTCATATCAGCACACACTCCGCTGCAGAGTGAAAATCTCATTCTGGAAACATCCCCCAGGTTGTGGCTAAGCCATGTCTCCGCAATATCCTTTCTTTCAGGAGTGCTAGTTCTGCAAGGTTCGCAGGAGAGCTTCTGTAAAGTTTGGAAGGTAGGAGACGAGGTACTGGCAGAAGTAAAGCTGTGAGTACCGGGCGTGAGTCGTGCTTCGGTAGCTCAGATGGTAGAGCGCTTGCCCGCGAAAGGCAAAGGTCCCGAGTTCGAGTCTCGGTCGGGCACACAGTTTTAATCTGCCAGGAAGTTTCATATCAGCGCACACTCCGCTGCAGAGTGAAAATCTCATTCAAGAATATAATAATTCCAATCCCAAAGAAAGCAGGTGTTGACTGATGTGAAAATTACCAAACTATCAGTTTAATAAGTCACTGATGCAAAATACTAACGCGAAATCTTTACAGGTGAATGGAAAAACTGGTAGAAGCCTACCTCGGGGAAGATCAGTTTGGATTCCGTAGAAATATTGGAACACATGAGGCAATACTGACCCTACGAATTACCTTAGAAGCTAGATTAAGGAAAGGCAAACCTACATTTCTAGCATTTGGACAAGAAGAGAATAGAAGCTTTCGAAATGTGGTGCTACAGAAGAATGCTGAAAATTAGATGGGTAGATCATATAACTAATGAGGAGGTATTGAATAGGATTGGGGAGAAGAGAAGTTTGTGGCACAACTTGACTAGAAGAAGGGATCGGTTGGTAGGACATGTTCTGAGGCATCAAGGGATCATCAATTTAGTATTGGAGGGCAGCAAGGAGGGTAAAAATCGTAGAGGGAGACCAAGAGATGAATACACTAAACAGATACAGAAGGATGTACGTTGCAGTAGGTACTGGGAGATGATGAAGCTTGCACACGATAGAGTAGCATGGAAGGCTGCATCAAACCAGTCTCAGGACTGAAGACCACAACAACAACAACAAAGTTAAATATGCTTCAAGACTGATTTTACAATTTAGCCACCCAGAATTCTCCCACTGGCCGATTTTTCTCCATCAGCTGGTACACAGCAAAAATTGCATCTTTCATTAGTGAGAAAGAAGAGCCAGTTTGGATGGTAGTTGTGTATTCAGCAGAGTCACCATTGCACTTAAAAATAGGTACTATTATACCACATGACCAATTGGTGGGTATATGGCCAGAATAAATGACAGAGTTGAAGAATTCTGTGAGTCGGGTGATCGCTTTGTCGTTCAGCTCCTCAATTTTTCATAGGTCTGCAGGAAGTCATCTGGTCCTGGATCCTTTTCATTTCTCATGTTATGAATGGCAGCTTTGACATTATCTGCTGTGATACAGAGAGCTGACACAATCATGACACTGCCTTTTGGCATTGGTGGATGAGGTAATTTAATAATTATATTTCAGTTAAATACTGTCACCACTGTCCCAGAATTGTGTTGGTTTCATGAGCCACAGACCATTCTTATCTTTTACACATGTGTGGTGTTTTATATTCTGACCTACCTTACACTGTGCTCAGGCCAGTGAGTAGAAGATTTTTTTCCCTTTCTTTAGTTGTTAGTTGGTTATATAAATGCTGTAGGTAGTTTTCTTTGTCCTCTGCAACTGCTTGTTTTGCAGCCTGTTTGGTGGCATTGTGATGCTGAAGGTTTTCATCATTATAGGAAGCTTTAATTGAAAGCTGATTTTTTTGCATGATTTTTTCTTTTACTTTGTCCACAACCACATCTGTTTATCAATTCTGTGCGAACCTGGCTGTGTTATACCAAGCTCAGTTTGAGCCATACTAGATAAGAAATTGTCAAACAGTGACCAAGTGTGGTCAATACGAGCAGAATCAATGGGAGGGAAGACAGTCTTTTCATTGATGGCCATTTTAAGTCCTTGTAGCTTCCATCATTTGGTTTTGGCGTGGCCTTTCACATGAAGGTTAGTACCTAGCAGTTTACGTTAAGGTGCTAGGCATTCACATGGCACGATCTTAGTGCCTGTGACAATTGCATAATCACATCTGCGGAGCAATATATAGTCATTCTGGGTATTGTGCCCACCACCAGTGTAAGTGATCAGGTGTGATGTATGTTTCTTAAAAAAAGGTATTGGTACTACCTATGTCATTTGTTTCCAAGAATTCTAGGATTCTGTACCTGTCTTCATTCCTCACACCATAGCCAAAATTTCCATGGCACAAATACTCCTCACTGGTACTGCAATATGCCCATTAAGATTCCCACACAGTATAAATACACCTTTCTCACTACATGTCACAACAGAATTTTCGAACTTATTCCAGAATGTGTCTTAGCTGTTTCATTACATCCTGTCTGCAAAATACACTTGGAAAAAATATGAATTCAATGATCTGGGGTGTCAATGAGCAAAGACATGACATGAATAGAATATCAATGTAAAATTGGTACGTGGTTGTGGAATTTTTCATTCACTACAATAGCAACAACTTCGCTATTATTTCTTCCATGATAGATCAACTTACACACTTCCCCAGAGCTTCTGGATTTCCATCCTTTCCAGTGTATTTTTAGCAAGCAGGCTAAAACTGACATGATGAGATTTTAGGTTTCTGCCAGTTTCCAACTACAGCTTGTCAAAGCCCTAGCGTTCCAAGAAGCAATATGTAATTATTTATTTTGGACTTGCTTCTTTAGCCAAACTGATCCTTGGTTTGGTATCTCTCACTCTCTTCTCCCACTGGGTGGGTGAGACCAACACAGGTCACCTGCAGGGGACACCTTAGCATTTCAGATAATCTGACTTGTGGCACTTACCCAAGAGTTGCAACAATGTCTGACCAACCAGACTCCCACCAGGGTCTACCATAATGCATTTTATACAGGCCTCCTTTATACAGGCCTACCGTAATGCATTTTATACCTTCTGCCAGGTTTAAATTAGGCTGCCTCCAACATGGGGTCAGACACCTTCTGTAGCTGCTCCTCTGGAGTACATACACTATAGATTTGCTCTTCTGCCACCAATGCCGCAACAAAGTCGACCTTCTCCACCATAGGTACCACTGAGGACTTCATAAAATTATGTATTTTCCAAATGATGAGTTTGGAAAAATACCTCTTCTTATAACCAGATAAATACTGAATGTCAAATTATGGCCCATTACCACCATTCATCTCTATCATGCAGTCACCTCTTCAGGTCTCATCATATTGTTGGATATAAAGTTTCAACAAGATGTATTGCCTAACTTCATTTAATTGTGAGAGGTAGGGAGAATAATGGAATAGTGATAGAAAACAAATTCTATTCAAACAAAACTGTGCCAGCTAGTTCATAACACGTAACACAGTAATAAATGAAAGAACTGTCAGGGGGGTGGGGGGCCTCATGTTTCCTATAAAAGTATTCCTTTCTATAAAGATAAATTAAATAATGTCAATTTTCCTTCTTTTAATACACTATGGTAAATTTCAAGCACAGTGAAACATATACAAAAAATATGGTGAATTGAAAACAGCATTTGATACAGGTGCAGTAGCATTACCTCAGAAGTGGACTGTTGGGTTTCTTCATCTGTTGTGAAATAATCAACAGCCAACCGGGAATCAGAAACACTGCTCTTTGGAGGTGCCTCTGTCTCAGGGACACTTAGGATTGACTTGCTACTTTCTGGATGGTGTAGCTTTGAGTCACTGTCCAATTTAGGAGGCAACAGCAGCGTAGGGCTGTTGTCCACAAGTCGGGAGTATGGGACTGCCTGATGACAGCTAGCACTAGCCCTGCACAGTGGATCGAAATTCAGAACGTTGTACACAAGAACACAATAAATAATTATTTTTATACACTGACACTAGTTTCCATTATGTATAGTTATCTCTGGAAACATAAACACAAAATAATCATCAGAACAACTGACAATCATTTTAAATGTATCTTTAATAAAGTCAAAAGTGAGTATTAGTATCACTTTAGTTTGCAAGTAAATATCTATTTAGTAACTGATGAAAGATTTTGAAGGAGAGACACACAAACAAAAACTGGGCGCACAGACAAACAACTGGACTTTGGAACTTTTAAAACAAATGTATTCCTCATGCTACAGGAATAGAAATGTAAGAGAAAAATGAAAAGACGTGCACATGCTGGATGAATGAAAACGTTTACCCAAATTCATAATTATGAGAAACACAAAAAGCCAGAAGAAGTGCTGGACTAACAGCAAATATTCAGATCCACAGTAGTAATAATGTGCTAAATAAGCATGTATAATCCGGCATTTTCAGTTCCTCTTTTGTAACTTCTATTTCACTCAATCCTCTAGAAGGTACACACATTTTACAAATATGAAAAGCTGTTAACACATTTCTACCTATTAGGCCCACTTGAGGTGTATGAGAAGCGACGACCGAGTCCACGTTTGTCACTGTATGTACTAACGGGGCTGGGTGATGCAGTGCTCAACCTCGAACTACTGTTAGCACCCACAGAACTGTCCTTTGCTTCAGAACAAAAACGTTCAGCAACCAGATTAGGACTTTCACTGCTGCGCTCCATTGCTGCCACAACCTTTGTAATAAAACACACAAAAAACATTTAGTACCAAAAATAGATATTTGGAAAAAAAAATACAGAGCTGAACATACATGCTTCCCACAAAAGTATGCTAGCAGGATATCATGTAACACAAATGGAGTCTAAAAAAGAAGACTCACTCTAACACAATAACGTAGATATTGAAACCATCAGAGAAGCTAAGACTAAAGACAAGTATCAGATGGATAAGAGCAACACTGTGAAACGTTACTCATAAAAAATGATATTTCTCACTGGATGAGGGCAGCAACAAAGTTAAATTACAGAGACCAACTGTACTATAACTCATTTCTAGGGGAGTAGTTCACAGTTATCATCAAAATTGGAAGGTATGGTAATTTAAAATGTAATTAGGAAAGTTGGACACAAAATAAACTGGATAACAATGATGAGAAGCCCCTTCTACACAAACATTCACAGTCACAACTTCCTTTCTCAAGTAGTCCACCCTCCTTATCCAGTATTAACTTAATTCGATTATCATAATATTTTCTGGTTTCCTTCTCAATTTCACATCATACTCCTAGGAACGATTTTTTTTCTCTTTGTAGCAAACATCTTTACTGAAACCATTATCATTTCTTCTGCTACCTGACGAATATACTATATATATCAATCTGACAACTTGAGCTTTACTTTAAAAACTTTGCATCTGCATCCACAGAGAGATGTTAAATGCGCAGAAAATAAAATACAACATATCACTGCTAATATTTCAGTAAAGACTTCCAGCATATTACACACACCTTCAATGGTCCTGGTTTAATTTCCCATCCATTTGCTGGCTCCTGCAATGAAACATCTTGGGATCCATATGGTGGTGTATGGAACACCAACTGACCTTCATGCAATATGCTCTGTCCAAATCCTGGATCATGTCCTGGCTCATTAATCCTGCAACAAGAGCAATGAGAATACATTTGGAAGTGTGTTCAGTTTTCATCTGTAAAATTTAAAAATCAGGCAAAAAAAGGAAGCCAGCAAAAATTATACAAGAAGTGCTGTGCATTTAAAGAGATAGTCTTAAGGATATTACAGTAAAGCAAAGTCTGGGAGAATTATGGAGGTTTGGAGTCAATGCCAGCTAGGGGAAAGGGAACACGAACAAAATGAAAAGAAAAATGAGTAAATGGGGAAAAGGGAAAAGGAGGGTGGTGGGAAAAGAGGGGGATGGTGAAAAGGTGACAACTCTATGAGAGGGAAGGCAAGACATTGGTTGTTATTCTGGTCTAGGATCTTGCAGTGTCGCTGGAAGTGCTGGAGAGACAGATCCAAGTAAAGTTCCAGTAACTTCTGCATGTAGAAGCAAAAGCTGCTGTTTTATATAGTACAACTTCTCAAGAACATTTCTGTTCTGTTAAATATCATTTCCTGTAACTGTTTTGAGATTACTCTGTCATGGTTTGTTAGCATAAATGCACAACAATGGATAATTTCCACACAGACTGCTGAACAATAACTGCAGAACAGATACAAATGGTGTTATTACATCTCTAGGAGTGTAAAAAAAATGCTCATGACAGGATTTCCATATGTCATTGTGCCAACACTTATGTCATCTATATGAGTGTCATCTTTTGGATATGTAATTGGAAGTATAGTTTGTACAAGTATGGACGGAGATAATATCCATGAAAAGTGGGAAGCATAATATGGGGGGTGCGGACTACATGTTGTGATAAATATTTCTCCTTCCAGGACAATTTTGGGGCTCTACTTCGATCAATATGAACAACTGCTGATTCAGCTTCTGACCCTACAGCAATGTTTACATTTAACTTCCTTGACCACTGTTTTCCCAGAACATTGTAGATGTTATAACATATTCAACTGGACTCTTTTGGAACCCTGCCAAAAGTGAACTTTGTTGTTGGCTTAAACAAGTTGGATAAAATATTGATAAATGGCAATATTAAGCCAAATTGAGCAAAATACAGGTATAGCCTCTGCAATACTTGAAACCAATCGTGATGAAAGTTAGTTTTTAAAACATTTTCAGATGACAGAAAAAGTTGGAAATGCTTGAGAGAATTTTCTGAGTTTACTTTTCAACAACAAGCTGTGAACACAAAGCTCAGAAGTCATTTATTGAGCTGTTTTCAAAAAAAGCAATGGGAACAATCTGTACTACACTGTGTATAGTGTGTGGAATGATAAATGAAATGACTGCTGCAATTTGTTGTTACTTATCCACCATACAAAAATGTGCACTGAAAATTAATGACAGCACGGAATATGATGATGAATATGATGATGACAAGAATATGAAGCAGAGTATGCAACACTAAAGGATAGTGATAAATATTGAGTTTGCTGAAGAGAAAAAGGAAAATATATTCAGAAACGGACGACAAAAGTAAAGTGATGTTGAGGGCACTCTGAAGTTATCTAGTGGCAAATAGGGATGCCCATTTAAACAGAGGGATCTGAAATTTGATAAAACAGACAGTAAAGCGATCAGAGGTAGGTAGTTTTTGTTCAGCGTGGCAGTTTGCGCACTGCTGCATGGACACTGGCTGTGCACTACTCTGACGCTCCAAAGGAGGAGCCAGTTGGACATGGTGCCTATGTGAGACAGCTAGCGCCAATGTGTGGGACTGTCACAGTTGTGGTGACATCCAGATGTGATGTCATGACTGCCACTATAGCTTGGGCAAACCATAAAACTTACAGTAGAGTACAATGCGCCAACTTTGAGAGCAGAGCGAGATATTTCTGCTGATATATAGACTGACAGTGCAAATGATGTCTTTATTTGTTACTGAGCCAAGAAATCTGTAACTGTAATGGACTTTATACATTATCTCTAATAACAATTGTAATAATTTAATCACAGAAGAGATCAACCAGCAATATGAAAGTGCTCATCAAGATGCAGTGAGTGAGCTACTTACAAGTTTGTTTATGTACTTAACTAACCAAGGGCAGGTAGTTGATCAGGTGTTTAATTAAAAGCAGATAATTTATTACACAAGACAGCTAGATTAATAGCACTGCAGCATGTGATGGGTAACATAAGCAAGCATCATAAACAATGTTAAATTTTAAGTTTTCTTTGTTTAATTACTAATCCCAATTGAATAATGAGGTTTCATAGTTTTGTCGATAATTCAAATTCCATTAAAGGTGTGTTGGACTTGGATAGCAGCAATGGAAAGAGCAGATCGTTTCCTGCAAAACTGAGGTGACATTTATTGTAAACTGTAAATATTCGCAGCACACTTAACAAAAATTGAATATTGTTCACCATCTGAAATGTGCAATCACATTAATTAAGACTGTAAGCAAACAACTTAACCAAAAATTTATAGTTGTATATCACTGTAATCAGCACTTCAGCACACTTCTACTGACATCTCTAGTTTTAACGTAGCATGCATGTATCAAAAGTTGTAGTTTAGACAGGGGAAATTACTTACTGCTGAATGATGTAAAAATTTAAGTTAAAATGAACAGTCAAGATCACAATAATATTTGTTTATTAAATGGTTTCGGCTTATGTACAAGCCATCTTCAGAATTTTTGGCCCCCTATGGCTGATGCTGGCAGCTCGTCGACTGTTCATTTTAACATAATTAAAGCATCCGGTCACTGCTCTCCATCTACTATGCTGTCAAAATTAATGGACGTAAAAATTCACAGTAGGTCTGAAATTAGGGAGATCACACTTATAAAAGAGGGCCACCATTTTTGTTTTGGGCAGTCAGACCAGCACACAGTAGAGGCAGGATCTGTGCCTCTCTGTCAGGCAGTTTTGGCTGTACGATTTTATGGACTTAGAAGATTTTTCAACAGCAGCCACAAGAATTTACAGTAAATTTTGCGGTGGTTCAGTGTGATCTCTGAATATTTTGCAGCAGTTGACACTAAGAATAACTCTGTTGATCATGCAGTTGAACTTGGTTATTTTCACAAGTAGCGCTAATTTTGGTCTTGAAGACTATTCACCATGGGCTCTACATATTTTCACAGGTGCCGAGACTTAGAATTACTTCACTGAGTGTTGTGTAATTGGACAGAAAAAAATCTACTCACCAGACAGTGGCAGGAGAAAACACATACAGTATTAACATCTGCATGCTTTCAAAGCCACAGGCTCCTTCTTCTGGCAGAAAGACTAAAGGAGAAGGAAGATGGGTGAAGACCCTTCAACCCTTCTGCCAGGAGGAGCCCCTGGCTCTGTAAGTTTGCAGATTTCAAGACCTTCATGTGTGTTTTCTCCTCATGCCACTTGGTGATTAGCTTTTTTATCTGTCCAATTACATTATATTTCCTAATTTTTTTTTTTTATTCACAGAGTGTCAGATAGACTTGTGTTTCTCATGAATAGTGCTGTTCTGAACATACTTTATTGGACTATGAACACTTGCACTTGCACTTTTGAGTGTAAGTAGGTTTATTTAAAATTTATTGTGAGTTTTTTAATCACTATAAGGGAACTTCAGTCATTTTAGATCTGAATAGCTACGGCAAGTAGGTTTTCACCACTCTGTTCTTTAAGTTGTGCAAGAATTGAATGAACAGTGAATGGCTTTTAACTTCTAATTTGTTGTTGGGGTACATTATTTACATGCAGCACCTAGAATCCAACTTGAAAAACATTTTACATTCTGATTTTGTGGATCAGGAATTCATTTAAATTTTTTATTATTAAAAATTCATGAGTTATGACCATGAAGCCCTATGGCTATGAGACAAGCCAAGCAACAGAACATTATTATATTACCAATGCAAACTTCACGGAGTAACTGTTTTTGAAGGGTTACAGACATTTGCAAAAGACTGCCTTTGCCATGAAAAAGAATGCTAAAAAGCTTCAGGGCAAGAAGCATCTTACATTGTGAGTTTTATTGAAAATAATCTTTCCAAGAAGAATTTTAAGCACCGATGCTGCAGAGATTCACAATCTGTTGTCTGCATGAAAGAAGAAACAGCAAAAGTCTATTCAAGAACATTTTCTCATAAAAAAAAGAGATTTCCAGATGTGGTGACACTGAATGAATCACATTCATTACATAACAGATGGGGCAGAAGAGAATTCATGCACAATACGTAATGGTTCGCCCGCTTTATTTTTCCATCTGTAGTCCTCAGTGTCAACATACTGGCTGCTAAACTGGCTGAAGAATGGGTTGTGGAAGTACAACTTCTGTCTACTGTAAATGATGTAGCTGACAGATGTACAGTTGTGTTTCACAGTCTTTTACTTTCACTCCCCCCCTCCATATACAGATTTAATATGGCCAGTGCACTATTGTATAACTTCCTACAAGCCTCATTAATAGTTAGCAGGCCAAAAAAACAACCACATACTGCTACAATAGTTTACTGTTGAACATCTATGAACAGTAGAAACCTAACCACGAAGTTCACTGTTCTTGAAGAATAGAAAGGTACGTATGGAGCATACACTGTCATTGTTTCACCACAAGTCCTATTGGTGTAACACTTATTTCACTGTTAAACTGATGCATTGTTGCCGTTCTGACCAACACAGGTTCCTCCTCTGAAACTTGGCAGTGGACTGACTGTCTCAGGACAAAAAATTGGGCCCTTATAGATCCTCACAATAATAGGTGCTGAAACTACACATTGTTCGATGTTTAATTTAAAGAAATTACAATTAAAACTTAACTTATTCAATTAACTGTATACCTCGAAAAATTGGTTCTTTTTAAAGTTTCTTCTACTACAAGAGTTAGGCCGAATTATTTGTTTAACAGATATAGTTATGCAAACAATACTCTTGATGAAACGGGAAATTACTTTGGAATTAATTAAGAGCTGGCTTTGCAAACATGTTTTCGAATAGAGCCAGATAGATCCTTTAAGAATACTATTAGTTGTTCCTCCAAATGTTTATAATTAGTACAGAATTTATATTTGTTTATATGTCAACAATAGAATTTAAGTTATGAAACAATTACCCATTTTGCCCTATAATGAAAGATACTAACTAGTAATAGTCAAAATAAATTAGAAAATCAATTACATAGATAAAACTAGGCACAAAATTAGATCTGGTGTTACATTCTTTGAAACTTTTGTGAAAATGCAGATTATACTCGCATATGTTAATGGTAATTAGTCAAAATTGAAAAAATGAATTTTAAGGCGGCAGATGGCAAAACAAGAGGGGAAGTAAAAAGTATCCCAGCTTGCTTTGTCACAAATACTTCTATGTTATGGTGTGAGAAATGGTTAAGTGTTTAAGGAAAAGTGTGGCATTATGACAGCACTGTAAAGTCACCACCAAACAGAAATAACAAAAATTACACCATAAGTCAAAGGACAGCAACCACTAGATCAAGTGAAACGATGCTTAAATTACAATGAGTTTGGCTCTATCTCACCTGAGTGAACAAAGGGAAAGACGAAAAATAATAAGTGGGAAACGTGTAAACATTGTTAAGAAGAGCATTAACAGTAACAAATTTTAAAATGTATAAATACATAGCCTAGAGCTGCAGGCCTTCACCAGTTGTGGAAGTCAGCTTAATAATTTAAGACATGATATTTACAACACAACGGATGCTCCAAAAGATGTGATTTTGGCAGTTTTTTGGAAAAAAACTTTGTCTCTTCACAATGACATTTTACAGGTACTGTTGAGACTGATGATACTCAACTTGAAACAGACATTTACATTGTTGCTGATCACATTATCAATTTAGATATTCCAGGAATGATCAGTTTGACCAAGACGAAGTTTTAATAATTAAGAACACAGTTACTATTCGGACGCCAGAAGTGAATGATCATCTCATGTGTACCCATACAGCAGGTGAAATGGAGTTAGATATCTGAATATGTATTAGTGACAAAACAAAGGAATGTATACAATATTTATTGATTAATTACATCCCAACAAATACAAAGTTTACCAATGTCAGAATGAAGATTTTTGTGCAACAACAACAACAACAACAACCAACAAGTAGCAGACACAGAAGACTGTTGCCAGGAGAGAGATAAATTTAGTAAATGCAAGCATCGCTTTCTCTATCAGAGAAAAAAAAAAGGATTCAGGTTGCAAGGGTAAGAGTTAAGCATGTGCTTTTCCAAAAAAAAAACCTCAATTTTGCTGTTCAAGGAAACCATGTGAAAAACGTAAGGACGAAAATTGCAAACTGAATGAACACATAACTAGTTTACAGTTTATTATTGGTACTTTAAAAATGGAGACAGTTCGATAAACGTGAACTGAACACGCTGAAATTTTCATGTGATAATGTGACCAATACAGAAAAGCGGATAAAAGTAGTCCAAACTTTGTACACGAAAAATTATTTCAAGTATTTTCTACTGATGAATGTGAAGGGGCATGCCTATGCAGTTCTCATGAACAAGGTGAGGAAAAGAACAATTTGAATACAACAAAAGAGGAAAATTTATCTATGCTGGAAAATAAGAAACCAATTGCAAACATGGACAGTGCAAAACTACCAAACCAAAGTTGTGCTGAAGTGTTCAGTGAAATGACACAAAATACTTCAAGACTGCAAAATCTGATTGAAAACTGAGCTTTCAGACAGCCTTGGTTGTGGTCTTGCTAATAAATTAATATATATTTGTGTGGTATAGTAAAACCAGAAGCCCCATTTGGTGAAATTAAAAAGATGATTGCATTTACAGAGGTAAAAAAAATCTAGATGATAAAGACTTTGTCATACTTTTGGGAGGTTCTAACAACACATACAAAACGAAATGGCAAGTACTACATGTGACCTTAAACAGTGTCTGAAAAATCTCACAAATACAAAAGTCAACAGTGAATATTCCACATCACCGCATCTTATGAGGCAGTCGTGTGCTAATGCAGAAATACACAGTGCCAATAATCAGTTTTCTAAAATCTGCAGACATTTTAAAAATGTGAAAAGCATTGACGTGAGTACTATAGGGTGTAGATTCCACACAACTTGGACTACATGTGAATGGCTTGGGTAAAGAATATTTGGCAAACATGATAACCAAGGAAATAAATAAATAAAACATCAATATAACTTCAAAATCAAACCCACCGTTGCATTGCCATCACCAGACTCAACAGGACAGACAAAAACACCTCAAAAAATGTAGAAGCAATAGAATTGCCAGCAGTTGCAGAACAAAAAGGAGGGGAGTGAGGAGTCAAAACATACAAATGTTTCTTTAGATGAAGACAAGAAAAATGAGAAGACTCCAAGAAGTGCTCAGTGTTTCTCAAGTTCACCACCAAAATATCTAGCCCATAAGAAATAAAGTGTAACAGCTAGAAGTGGAACTGCAGACTACTGATAACTCACTTGCTTGCATAACAAAACTTTGGTGTAGGGATCTGAAATTACAAATGTAGCTCTAAACTCGTATAATCTAGCATGCCATTATAGTAGAACCACTATGACAAGTGGTGGGTCATGTGTAAATGAAAAGGAAGGGATTATGTATAAAGTTAGAAGAGATTTTATTTCATTAAGTGAAGAAAAACACGTACAATTATCAGCTATAGAAATAAGAAAGACGCAAATATCATAGACTAACTATACTATGTATTTATCACTCTCCCAGTGGTGACACAGATACATTCATAGCAAAACTAATCCAAGTACATTGTTACTTTCTTAAGGGCAAAATTCTCACTCGTGGAGATTTAAACATCAACACAATGAACCTAAATGGGTCCTCCAACACATTTTTGAACATTATGTACAGCTACAGTGTATCACCATTAACACAGTCACAAGAGTAACTAAGAATTCTGCATCAATCATTGACCATATACTAGTTGACTTGAAGAAAGAAAATTGTGATAAAATTGTAGGTAACCTGGGCCATTCTGATCATTCCAGTATATTCTTAAAATTTGACATAGCTGTAGCAAGCAAAACTAAAATACGCACATGGAGAAGGGTGTTCTCTAAGAAAAAAGAATTAAATTTACCATGCAAATGAACAACTAAACATGGTAAGAAGTGTACATGGAGACTAGTAGATATAGGAAGTTTTCAAAGTGTCTGTTGAAATTTAAATTCAGGTTCGAAGAAGTGTTCCCAAAAGTACTATGAATCACTACAACACAAACCAAAAGTAACTGGGTGATCAACGGGCTAAGGAAAACCTCTGTACCACTCACTCAATCACTTCAGCAGCATAAAAAAAGCAACCACAATAACTATGAATTTCAAAAATACTACCAAACATACAAAAACATATACAGAAAATTTTTAGAACAGCAAAAAGGTCTCAAAATGATAAAATTATATAAAAAGTAGGAAATAAAAACAGCCTGAACGTCACCAAACATGAGACAAATAGAAAAACAACAAAACAAGTAAACATACAATTACAGCAAAATGGTATCCCAATACATGATCCAAAAAAATTTGGTACAAACAAATTTTGACACAGTACAGCCTGTACAAACACTGAACTATGTTCCAAACACAATGATGCTGTGACCCACCACTTCAGAAGAAATAAGCAATGTTGTTCAGAACCTAAAAAATAAAAACCCAGCTGGTACAGATGAAGTGCCTGTGTGCTTGCTTATGGCATGTAAGGACAGTATCAAAGACCCTTTAGTGCACACCATAAATGAATCATTCTCCACAGTTGCTTCCCAGAGGCACTAAAGCATGCATAGGTCCTGCCCCTACATAAAAAGGAGACCCTGAGAATATAGAAAATTTTAGGCCAATCTCTTTACTGTCATCATTTTCAAAAGTAATGGAAACCTAACAAAGTAAAATCTTCTGTGTAAAGAACAGTTTGGGTTCAGGCCTGGTAAAAGCACACAATGAGCTATAGCTTATTTTACAAACATTGTTCTGGAAGCGCTAGATAAAGGAGATCATGTAAAAGCACAAGATAAAGGAGACCATAAAACAGGCATCTTCCTTGATTTCAGCAAGCCTTCGACACAGTAAACCACTCAATTCTGTCAAATAAACTGGAAGCTCTAGGTATAAGACGAATAGCAAATAACTGGTTTCATTCGTACCTTAAAAAAGAGTACAATGGGTAGAGATCTCTCAAACAACTCCAGGCATACCATAAAATACTTTTCTGACCCAGAACACATTAATATTGGAGTCCCCCAGGGAAGTGTACATGGTCCAATACTATTCTTGATATATATCAATGATTTTCAAAAGAGTATCAAACACAGTGAAAGAGTATTGTTTCCTGATGACAGTAACATTCTAATCAGGAAACTCACCAAGGGTACTAAAGTACAAAGCTGAAGAAAAACTTGTGTACGTATGCAGATGAGTAGCCAACAACAAATTAAATAGAGGGAACCATTCCACGTGGGAAAAATATATCTAAAAACAAAGATTCTGTAACTTACCAAACGAAAGCGTTGGTACGTTGATAGAGACAATAACAAACACAAACACACACACAAATTTCAAGCTTTCGCAACCCACAGTTGCTTCATCAGGAAAGAGGGAAGGAGAGGGAAGGAGAGGGAAAGACGAAAGGATGTGGGTTTTAAGGGAGAGGGTAAGGAGTCATTCCAATCTCGGGAGCGGAAAGACTTACCTTGGGGGGAAAAAGGGACAGGTATACACTCGCACACGCACACACGCATGCGCGCGCGCGCGCACACACACACACACACACACACACACACACACACACACACACACACACACATCCATCCGCACATATACAGACACAAGCAGACATATGTAAAGACAAAGAGGTTGGCCCAACCTCTTTGTCTTTACATATATCTGCCTGTACCTGTACATGTGCGGATGGACATGTGTGTGTGTGCGTGCAAGTGTGTACCTGTCCTATTTTTCCCCCTAAGGTTAAGTCTTTCCGTTCCTGGGACTGGAATCACTCCTTACCCTCTCCCTTAAAACCCACATCCTTTCGTCTTTCACTCTCCTTCCCTCTTTCCTGATGAAGCAACCATGGGTTGCGAAAGCTTGTAATTTTTGTGTGTGTGTGTGTGTGTGTGTGTGTGTGTGTGTTTGTGTGTTTTTTGTCTCTATCAACATACCAATGCTTTCGTTTGGTAAGTAACAGCATCATAATCAGAAAAATCCTAAATTAACTCTTTAAAAGTGAAAGATGAGCTCATAGAATGTGTATCATAAACAAAATTTCTAGGGACACATGTTGACACACAACTAAAATGGACTGAGCACATTACTGTTCTCAGGAAATGAATAGCTTCAGCATGCTTTGCACTTAGAACAATAAGATCTGAGTGTAGGAACACACACACAAGAACAACACATTTTCCATATGTTCATTCTGTGATGAGTTATGGTATAATGTTCTCAAGAACAAATGAGCAGAACAGACAAAAAATCTTTGAGCTACTAAAGAGAGCTGTATGAATTATCACAAAAAGTATCAAGAGAACTCACACCAATGAAATGTTTAAATCTATGGGAATCTTGCCTGTTCCATATGAGTACATTTTGCAAAAAGTGATTTAAAAAAAAGGACACTGATCAGCATCCAACAAAAAGGTCTCTACAAGAACATGGAACCAGATCCAGCCATCACTTACATCTCAATAGAAAAAACAAAAACAAAAACCCAAAATAGTGAGCTTTGTAATGGAATTTAACTAAGTAGCACAAGAGATCAAAGACAAAAGTGAAATACATGCCTTCAGGAATACCCTAAAAATTATTTATTAGAAAAGTGTTTTCATAATATAAAGGATTACCTACAGCGATGTCTAAATTTTGTTGACAATTGTGTTAATGATAGGCATTTTGCAATATGTTTAATACAACAGTGAAATACAGTTTCCAAAAAGGTAACTCACTAAGGCAAGAAATGTAGGTAGCTATTTGTATGTGTAAGTGTGTATTTTTATGTATCTCTATGCCTGTATTTTATGTTGACAGTTGTGTTAATGACTGATTACTGCAATTAAGAGGCATTTTACAATATGTTCAATAGAACAGTGAAAGACAATTTCCAAATAAGTAACTCAGTAAGGCAAGAAATGTATATATCTATTTATAGGCGTAATTGGGTATTTTTATGTATCTTTGTATCTGTACTTTATGTATTTATGTGTTGACAATGCCCTTACAATTTACACATGGAATCCAATAAAGAAACACAAATATTTTTACAGATCATATAAAGGTCTTTGATAAAGTAAATACACAACATTCTACATCTGCATTTATACTTTGCAAACCACCATGAGGTCTATGGCTGATGGTATGTCCCATTGTACCCATTATTAGGGTTTCTTACTGTTCCACTCACATATGGAGCATGGGAAGAACAACTGTCTGAATGCCTCTGTGCATGCAGTAATTATTCTAATCTTATCCTCATGATCCCTATGTGAGTGATACATAGGGGGTTGTAGTACAGGGTTATTACAAATGATTGAAGCGATTTCACAGCTCTACAATAACTTTATTATTTGAGATATTTTCACAATGCTTTGCACACACATACAAAAACTCAAAAAGTTTTTTTAGGCATTCACAAATGTTCGATATGTGCCCCTTTAGTGATTCGGCAGACATCAAGCCGATAATCAAGTTCCTCCCACACTCGGCGTAGCATGTCCCCATCAATGAGTTCGAAAGCATTGTTGATGCGAGCTCACAGTTCTGGCACGTTTCTTGGTAGAGGAGGTTTAAACACTGAATCTTTCACATAACCCCACAGAAAGAAATCGCATGGGGTTAAGTCGGGAGAGCGTGGAGGCCATGACATGAATTGCTGATCATGACCTCCACCAAGACCGATCCATCGGTTTTCCAATCTCCTGTTTAAGAAATGCCGAACATCATGATGGAAGTGTGGTGGAGCACCATCCTGTTGAAAGATGAAGTTGGCGCTGTCGATCTCCAGTTGTGGCATGAGCCAATTTTCCAGCATGTCCAGATACACGTGTCCTGTAACGTTTTTTTTCGCAGAAGAAAAAGGGGCCGTAAACTTTAAACCGTGAGATTGCACAAAACACGTTAACGTTTGGTGAATTGCGAATTTGCTGCACGAATGTGTGAGGATTCTCTACCACCCAGATTCGCACACTGTGTCTGTTCACTTCACCATTAAGAAAAAATGTTGCTTCATCACTGAAAACAAGTTTCGCACTGAACGCATCCTCTTCCATGAGCTGTTGCAACCGCGCCGAAAATTCAAAGCGTTTGACTTTGTCATCAGGTGTCAGGGCTTGTAGCAATTGTAAACAGTAAGGCTTCTGCTTTAGCCTTTTCCGTAAGATTTTCCAAACCGTCGGCTGTGGTACGTTTAGCTCCCTGCTTGCTTTATTCGTCGAATTCCGCGGGCTACGCGTGAAACTTGCCCGCACACATTCAACCGTTTCTTCGCTCACTGCAGGCCGACCCGTTGATTCCCCTTACAGAAGCATCCAGAAGCTTTAAACTGCTCATACCATCGCCGAATGGAGTTAGCAGTTGGTGGATCTTTGTTGAACTTCGTCCGGAAGTGTCATTGCACTGTTATGACTGACTGATGTGAGTGCATTTCAAGCATGACATACGCTTTCTCGGCTCCTGTTGCCATTTTTTCTCACTGGCGGCAGAAACCTGAAGTGCGGCTTCAGTCGAACAAAACTTTATGAGTTTTTCTACGTATCTGTAGTGTGTCGTGAGCATGTGTCAATGAATGGAGCTACAGTGAATTTATGAAATCGCTTCAATCATTTGTTATAGCCCTGTATATTCCTAGCTGTTTCTTGAAACTTTGCTAATAGACTTTCTCAGGATAGTTTGTCTAATTTGAGACTTCCAGTTCAGTTCCTTCAGTATTTCTGTGATACTCTCCCATGGATTAAACAAACTTGTGACCATTTGTGCAGCTCTTCTCTGTATGTGTTCGATACCCCCTGTTAGTCCTATTTGGTAAGGGTCCCACACACTTGAGTAATATTCTAGGATGGGTCGGACAAATGATTTGATAACAATCTCTTTTGTAGACTGATTGCACTTTCCCAATATTCTACCACAAACCGAAGTCTACCACCTGCTTTACCCACGAATGGACCTATGTGATCATTCCATTTTACATCCCTACACAGTGTTACACTCAGGTATTTGTATGAGCTGGTCAATTCCAACAGTGACTACCTAGTTATGGTCACAGTAAACTACATTTTTCAATTTGTGAAGTGCAAAATTTTATATTTCTGAACAGTTAGATCAAGATGCCAGTCTCTGAACAATGCTGAAATCTTATCAAGATCTGATTAAATATTTATGCATCTTTTTTTGGATAGTACTTAATTATAAATAACTACTCAATCAATCAGCAAAAAGCCTGATTTATGGGAGATATTAAGAAGAAGAGACAAGCCAATACATCTTATACAGCTAATTCAGAAGGTCTACAATAATACAAGAATGTGAATTACTGAGGATAATGAGAGAAGATCAGGGACTTTTAATATTAGTATTTCATCCATCTTCAGCAACTGTATTTGTATTTACTGAAATAATCAGCAACCAGGTGAAAAAAAGAAATTTTATTTCCTTAACCGGTTTCAGGCACCTAGTGCCCTTCTTCAGAATGATGTGATTCACAGCACCCATAAAAAATAGTCTGTATACCTATTGGTGAATACAAAGATATTGACATATCTCCAAAAATTTTACTGAAACCCAAGCATTTGTTCTGGGTACAGAAAATATGTCAATTAACACTAGAACCACAGCTGGGACCCTCGTTGGTCACTATTTTGTATCATTACCTAGACTCCTGAATTTCTGTGACTTTGTATCAAATATATTAACTAATGATCACATTTAATTTTACCATTTATGGCGAAACCTTAAAAAAGAGCAATCCAGATTCATTTCTAACTGCAGCCCTGTCAGTTCTGATCCCAGCGCTGCTGCCGATATGATGATCTCATATCTTGTATCACTTCATTTCTATTTTTAGATTGTGTTTGCTCAATGCTCTCAAAATTAACTTACATGTCACTACCTGATGGTGTCACAGTTCTCCAGCACTAGAGTGGAGAGAGATCAGATTGCTACATGTCTGAATGTGTCCATAAGTACTGCCCAGTCAGTAATTAGTTCCATGAAATATGGTGTTAGTAATGGATTCTAAATGTATAAACAGTGCTTGCAACATACACATTTATTATGGCCACACTGTAAATTCCAAAATGAGATTTTGGCTCATGAACCTGAGGGTTAGCCAGTGGAGTTTTCGTCTCAGGAAGAATTGCCACACCCTGTAGTTTCATATTCTTCATCAGAAGTTGATGTTACACTACATGATGATTTACTGATACCGATGAGGAAGTAACGTACATACATATGTTTATTTTATGATTGTTCATCTATGTGTTACATGGACACACTCTTTAACTGTAACAATTACGTTTGTATGTTGGTGCAACCTTACGTGCACAAGGGAAGAAATGTCACATGTGATTATTTTTTCGGCTCCTTGGCTGTCTGTGAAACCTTGAAAGCAAGTGCTACAGGTAATGTGAGCGCCATAAATTGATCTCACAGGGAAATACCAGTCTGAGTAAAGAAGGCAAAAGATGAGTTAAATAGCACAGGGTTGCTGAAGAAGAATGGTATGACAGAGACTTTTTACAGGGAAAGAGAAGCAAGAATGTCCTGATTTTCAGCTCATGCATCCTTATGTGAAAACTGAGGATGGTTTGAAAAAGAAGCCAGACACAGATACATTTTATAACTGCTCTAAATATGGAGTGGACATGCTTGACCAAATGGCTTGCAAATACTCAGTCAAGGCACCATGCAGACACTGGCCAGTTCACACAGTTTACAACATGCAGGATTTGGCTGGAATAAAGGTCTGGGTATTGTACAATGCTATAAACAAGCAAAAGTTGAAATGCAGGGACTTCATACTGCAGCTGGGGGACGAGCTTGCTGAGAGCTACACAGCAATCTGAAAGACTAGTACCTGTGTACTCCTGACGATATTCCTAAGAGACAAGAAAAGTGAACATATTGTCTTGTAAAGTCTAACTGTACTGGAAACAAATCATTTGTTAGCTGTCAGGCATGTAAGACAACTGTCTGCAATAAATGCACCTCTATAGAGTATTATTTGCGCTCACTATGCGATGCTAGCCAGTAAAGGCACACAGCAAATGTATCTAAGTTTCCTTAATGATTATTGATAATCTGAGAAAAGATACTTTAATTTTGTTGATAATATAACAAAATATCCAGCATCTCAAAGAATAGATTTATTAGTGGCCACTGACACAGGATAATAAAATGGAAAGGTACCTTGGTCATAAGTGATCCACCACACATGACCAAATAATAGCAGTTCTAGTGTTAATTGTAACTTAACTGAGTTTTGTAGTGTAGGGTCAACATTTAACTTCCTGACATGTAGAAAATGAAAGTACTAATATGTAATATTTTTAAATTTTAAAAAGTTTATTTCACTTCATTCAACAATTTTACTTGCATATTAAACTAAGTTCCTTGTGTTTTAGTGACTTTTACTGACCTGAAAGAAGCTACATTAATCCCATCCTGGAAATCTTGTTTGCTTGGTTTGAAGAACCTTGGTCCATTGCGATTGCTGCCAAAGAATGCACAACCACCAATGCATCCGCACTTTCCCATGGATCTTGTTGATGTATCACCAGACCACAAGAACCACAATCTCTTGGTAGATTCATCATGGACTCTCAAATACCTGAAAAAAGTGGCCATAATATAACTTGTGGATTTGAATAATATTTAAAAAATCTCCAATTTACAAGGTAAAAATTACTGGATATCTGCAAACCGGTCAATGCTAATGCCACAACAGCAAAACCTAATGAAGAATATTACAGTGTAAATTGGTCAACATATGAGAATGTATAGCAGCAATGCAAAAGATAAAAACACTAGACTGACAGTGAATGGTGCAGATTTTTAAGTCGAATCCTGTAAGTTTAAGACACTTTTTTCACTACACAGGACTTATGTTAATGTGCAATGTGTAGTAACTCTATTAAATCAATATTTCATTGATTTCTATCTATCTGTGTATCAGGCAGAGAAAGTTTCTCCTCGCCTTCATGCCTCCAAATAACATATCACTGTTGATGGCTAAATCTCTTCTGGAATTAGAACACAACAACTCGGTAAACATTTTAAAAATATGGTAAATGCAAGACAAGATACTACAGAACCAGATTCTGAAACCAGACATAATTATAAAAGGGTGTTTATACATGTTGGAACGAATTCGTTAAGGAGCAGCAGTGAGGAAGAAATGGCAAACAAAACAAGAAACATGATTTGTTCTGCGAGAAATATGTATGCAGGATCTCGGCTGACACTTAGCGGAAGCATAAACAGAATGTCGGTGAGGGAAAAATATATCGCCAAAATAAACTGTGCTCTTAAAGAACAATGTGATCGTCTTGGGGCAATTTTTATAGACCCAAACAAATTCCAATGTGAAAACTCACTAGCGAAGAATGGCTTGCATTTAAATAGACTGGGGTCTGTAACATTCAGCAGAATGTTTGCAGATGTCTGCAAAATCATTAGAAGCAAGGGAAACTAATATGGCCTGAAGCGGGTGAAAAATCATACACTCTAGTTGGAAAAGAAAAATATAAGCACCATACAAAAAAAGACGATATTAAAGAATTTGCCTCAGAATACATCTCACAACATGTAAACCAACAAAAGAAAAATTACATAAAAGTACTTCATCAAAATATTCAATACTTTGGTAACAAAAAATTAGAAGCAGAAGTACCTCTGAGTGAAGTAAGACCAGACATATTGTGCATAAGTGAACATAGACTAACTGAAAGTAAAATACGTAATGTTGCAATAGAGGACTACAAACTAGCTAGTTACTTCTGCAGATCTAAATATAAGGGTGGTGGCATTTGTATACATATTAAAACAGGTACTCTACTACAGAATGTAAACAGTGAAGCTGCTCCATTGCCCATAGCTGGAGAAAAAGACTTTGAAGTTACTGGTATAGTCACAGAGGATTTTAAGTCTCTTGTGTGTACAGGTCACCATGTGGCAATATTAGCATCTTGCTGAAAAAAATTGCTAGCTTATTGAGAATGAATACGAAGAGAAATCTTACTATATGTGGAGACTTCAACATTGACATGGGAAAAGGCACAAAAATAAGACAGGATTTTGAAGAATTGTTAATACAGCATAACATGAAAGTAACAATAACTGCACCAAGAAGAGTGACTTCACAAAGTGAGACAGTTATTGACAACATAATTACTAATATGTGTAACTATGAGTCACATGCTGCTCATACAGAAATATCTGATCACCATGGACAACTAATCAGTTTTTGCAGAAGTAATGACACAATATCAGAACCAAAACAAACAACCAAAGAAATTAGGATCATCAGTGAACAAAATATCAACATCTTTAGAACAATGTTAAGTAAGGAAACCTGTAATGAAACCCTACAGGCCCAGAGTGTAAATGAAAAATATGATGCATTTATTTTAACAATTAAGTACCATTTTAATGTAGCATTTCCCAAAGTAAAGAGACAAGAAAGGCAGCAAGATCAAACAGAGTGGATTACCAGTGAAATACCAGAACAGCGAAGGAAGCTTCAGGATCTGAGACGGATGGGCAAAGCTGAAAACTATAAAATGTCAAAAAAGAAATATAGAAAAACAATAAGAGAAACCAAAGCAAGAGCAATTGACACCGCCATAACGAACTCAAAAAACACGGCAAAGGCAGCTTGGATGCAATCAATGCTGAAAAAAAAAAGAAAAAGATGGGTCAAACAAAGAAGAAGGTATTAGGTCAATTAAAGTAGACAACACTGTGGTCACAGATGGTATGGAAATAGCTAACAGACTGAATAAAAACTATATCAGTGTAGTAGAAAACTTAAAATTGGAAAGAAATAGTAAAAAACAGAAGGGTATTAAGGTACCAAAAAGATCATGCAGTATTATGTTCTTAAGACCAGTCACAGAAGATGAATTGCGGGAAACTATACAGAAACTGAAGTCCAAGAAATTAGCTGGTGATGATGAAATATAAAATCATGTAATAAAGCTGGTAAGTGAGCAGATAATAACACCACTGCTGAAGATAGCAAACTGTTCTTTCAGAGATGCAATTTTTCCAGAAAAACTGAAGATAATGAGGGTGGTGCCAGTCTACAAGAAAGGGTATAAGGATGACCCCAACAACCTACAGACCAGTTTCACTGATATCAGGTTTCTCGAAAATCATAGAAATGCTTATGTATACCAGATTAGTTAATTATTTGGACAAACATAACATTCTCATACCCTCACAACATGGTTTCAGAAAGGGTAAAGCTACAGAATCAGCAACTGCCAGTCTAACAGAATACATTTTACAGTCCTTAGATGAGAAAAAGGTTGTCTCTGCAATGTTTCTGGATCTTTCAAAAGCCTTTGACGCCAATGACCATGAAATGCTGATACAAAAATTAGACAACTATGGCATTAGAGGGCAACCAGGTGAATGGATAAAATCATACTTGTGCAACCGCAAGCAGTGTGTATCATTTAGGAAACTCTTACCAATCAGAAACCAAACCCATCAAATATGGAGTGCCGCAGGGTTCGGTAATGGGGCCATTGTTATTTAATGTGTTTGTTAATGATATTGGTGTTGAGGAGGAAGAAAAGAAAATATTGTATGCTGATGACATGAAAATACTAAATAGTGACTCAAATATGGAACAGCTTGAGAGAAGAGAATACATATCTGCAAATGTCACAGCTCAATGGTTGTTGGAAAATGAACTGGTTATAAATCTAAAAAAGACTATGTACGCAGTGTTTAAAAACAAGGAGAAGGCTGTAGACATGGATATAGAGGTTGATGGAACAAGGCTGGAAGAAGTAGAATCTGCTAGATTCTTAGGTATTCTTGCGGATAATGAACTGAAATGGAAAAAACATATTAATAATGTCTGTAAGAAACTGAGCTCTGTCATATTCTTAATGATGGAGCTATCACAGTATTCAGACAAGAACCTTCTGTCTACAGTGTATCATGGACTTTTCAAACCATACTTACAGTATGGAGTGACTGTGTGGGGAAACTCAAACAAACAAGAGTGTTCACATTACAAAAAAAAAAAAAAGCAATTAGGACCATTTTAAGAAGAATGACCTCTGAAACGTGTAGAAACTGTTTAAAGAAGTTATGCATCTTAACTTTTTCATTGTCGTTTATATACAAAACAATAATGTACATCACAAAAGGTAGTGAGGACTGGATTACAAATGCTAGTGTACACACCCACAGTACAAGAAGGAAGAATGAAGTACGTAGCATACCCCACCGACTGGCAATGCTAGAAAAAGGACCCCAGTACTCTGGTATCAGACTACTAGGAAGTCTGCCTAAAGACCTGCAAGATAGTGTACTTGAAAATGACTTTCCAAAGAAACTTAAAGACTATCTCATTGAAAAAGAGTTTTACAATGTTGCAGAATACTTATGCCATTAAATTTGTATATATCGTTATTCATTATCAATTATGTAAAAATGTAAGCTAAAGGTGTAGAAAAATAAGTGATAATGAATGTTAATACTTTAACATGTCCTATATTACACATACATTTACTGTACACAATGTAATCTTACAGGATCAAATAAAATTCAATTCAAGTACAAGCTAAAGTGAGACAAAAGCACCATAATGCATGCTGCTTCTGTTACTTTGGTCATCAAGTAAATTTGGTCATGGAAAGGGCTACTAAACAAAATTCAATAGCCCTTATATTGTTTCAACACAGTTGTTTGATAGGTTTGGGGGAGGTAACCAAACAGCGTGGCAACCAGTCCCATCAGATTAGGAAAGGATTCCAAACAACACAAACCCATATCCTAGTCAAGCTAACATGCCAGTACTTTATGTGTGGGTGTGTTTTCAATAGGCAGACTGCCAAATAAGTACTGGCACAGTGGTAAGTCAGTGTAGAGACAAAAAGTGGCAGCTTAGACAGTGCAGAGGGCAATAATCATAATATATTAAAACTTTTCCATCAAAACTAAGAAACTTGTTAATTAAGAAAGATAAGCTCCTATTATCACTAGCAAAAACTGAAAACTCTGAAGTATTTCTGTATATACATTATGCATAACAGACATCATTCAGAAATCACAAAAAATGAACAATTTACTTAAATGGATATAAGTCAGTATCGCATTACTGTATTTGTATTGCATGGAAAGGGGAATGACTACAGACACAAAAAGTGCAGACATAAATAAGTAGTGCACTGAATAGCCTTTTGAATGCTGTTCTTCAGTAGTTGGAAACATATAGGGTTAGCATTTCTGAGAGTGTATATGCCCCACAAACATCAAACATTCCGAAGTTCATAACGTAATTATAGATGTTACCAATAAGACTTAAACAGAAAGAAACTAGGTGTCAAATGGCAGTTTTAAAGCATCCCCATCAATCAGGTTTAGCTGGCACAATTAGGTTGTTCACAGAAAATTTAAGTATTGAACAATGGTAAGAAGTTTACCAAGGATAAACAGTAGAAGAGAAATTTAATTTTTTTTTTCTAAAAAATGAATCCTGTTGTCCTTCACTAAACGTTAGGATCAATGACGGGGAAAGCCTAGAGAAAGACTGACTAACAACAATGATCCAATTGTCTTGTAACCAGAAGAGAGAGCTTTATGTATCACAGGTCCAAACCAGGCTGACAGATGCACTACAAGCGATGTTGCAAAATTCTTCACCATATCATAAAAAAAGCATAAATCAAGTACTTTGCACACAAAAAACAAAATTGCGAGAAAAAATAAAAATTAATTTGCATCACTATTATGCATTCAATGAATAAGTTATGTAAGGAAAATATTGAACTCCATGATGACAAAAGCAGTGAGAAAGAAAAACATCAATTCCAATCACAGGCCACAAAATTAAATGGATCCTTCTTAACAGTAATAGAAAACACAGGGAGAAAAATTGTCTATAGCAAATGAATCAACTAGATTTAGACTGAAAGGTATTGCATATCTCACACGGAAACACCAGTTCTACCACTCAACTGTAAAAGAGATCATAAAAAGACAGTGAAAAGTAGTAGTTCTCTCGGTTCAACCAAAGTACTAAAATCTTGCGTCGATCTGGTAGCACCGCCCCAGAGTAACATTTGTAATCAATTTTACTGAGTCAATGTGTATTTCCTGGAAGACTGAAGTATATGGTTGTAAAACCTGTTTATAAAAATGAAGACAGGCAACAGACGTCTAATTATCGACTTACAAGGAGCATTCAATGAGCAATACAACACTTTTTTTTGGACAATTTTAGTGGCACAAATGCAGAATCTGTTGTGGGACACTGTGGAATATCCCCACTTCAACCCCTGATAGGTGGCTGTGCTACACGTAGCCCTCAAAGTGGCATCTGTAATGGAGGTGCATTCCAAGCAGAGCTGTCATTGAGTTCCTAGTGAACAAAAGCACAGTGAGTTGTTGAGAGGGGCATCTGTCATCACTGCCACAAGGTCGCGTAAACCTGTTCGACAACCCTCGTGTTGGCCGCACACATCTGTGACTCCTGCAGTGTTGGAATGTGCGGGTACTGTCATTTGAGGTGATCGACAGATCACAATGAAACACCTTGCTGCACAAATGGACATCTGTGTTGGTAGCACTGACACACTCGTCCATCAGTTGGGGTACTCAAAGGTGTTCACTCACTGTCTAACAGAAGACCATAAAGAACAACAAAGGAGCATCTGTGTGTAATTGCTTGTGCTTTACGAGGCAGAGCGTGATAATTCCTTGTTGACCACTGTCACATGTGATGAAACGGGATCAAACATAACTGCAATCCACGGAGTAGTGCCACACCCTCTCTCCTCCAAATAAAAAGTTCAAAGCCACACCCCCAGTCGGCAAAGTCATGTAATAGTCTTCTGGGACTCTGAACAGATTATTTTGTTTGATGTGTTCCCTCAGGGTGCAATGCTCAACTCTGAAGTCTACTGTGCTACCCTCAAGAAATTGAAGAACTGACCAAAAAACTGAAAATCAACTTCTCTTTCTCCACGAGAATGCAAGGCCTTGCACAAGTCTGCACACCGAGAGGAATTCACAAAATTTCATTGGGCTGTTTGTCCTCACCCGCAGTAAAGTCCCAATCTCACACCTTCCAACTTACATCTGTTTCGCCCAATGAAGGCGCTCTCTGTGGGAAGCAGTGCAGAGATTAGGGGGAGGTTATTGACGCAAGATGTCGTCTCCAATTCGACCAATGTGGGCATACAGGCCTTCCGAGTAAGGTACATACGGTCGTCGCATCGATTGGAGACAACATTGAAAAATAGGGTTTTGCAGTTAAAAGAGTGGGGAATAATATGGCTTACTGGATTCCTGAATAAAATCAACCTGTATTCAGAAAATTAAGTGTTGCATTACTTATTGAATGCCCATCGTATCTACCTCCTTCCCAAGTTTTGAGTATGCGGTCTATTATCTTCTTTCTGAAAAACCTTTTAACAGCAGTTCATTTTGACTTCCACAAACTTCTCTACAGAAAAAGTAATATATGACCTTGCAAACTCAGTTCACATAAACAAGAAAAATTATCCTGCTCGCATTTTCTGTGTTAACTGTCAAGCCCTTACATTGTGTAGACCTTAAATTCTATTACAGAAATTGGATTGGTGGGGCACTATAGGCTTTTTACTTGCAATGATAATAGCCATATTTTAACAGATAAACAAATGTCACATTAACAAATGATATAGCAGGAATAAGTCTATATTAAGAATGTGGAGACATTAAATATGATGTATCGCAAATATTATGTATGACACAGTTCGGTGCCTCAACCATTCCTGATTTTGACCTACATAAATAAATTTATCTGGGACACTGGAGAATTCTTTCAAATTTGTGATATTAGCTGATGAAACAAAATAGCTGACAGAATGCTTGAACACATCCATACCCAACAGCCAAGGAATGAAACAGGGTTCACAGCAAACAGCTTAACCCTTAATTTTACAAAAACTCATGTTATACAATTGCAAAGAAATAAAAATAACTTAGAGGTGCCAGAAATAGACATAACACCAAATGCATGACATTTCTAGGCATCCAGATGGATAATAAACTCATAAGGCACCAGCACATAGATAACATTAAGCAAAACCCAGCTCAGTCTGCTTTGCACTTAGAAATCTCTCTGTGTTGACTTGGCAGCTGGTATTGCTAGCATACTTTCATTCAATAGTCTCCTATGATGTAATCTTTTGAGGCAATGTAGTTAACATACAGGGTGACTTTTTTTTTCCACCGTGTACAAACTCCAGGGAGTGATCAATGAGAGGATATGGAACAAAAAAGATCCAATGAAATGCATGGTTTCCATGCCAGAGACCATTTCTTCAGTCATACTTCATTACAGAGACTACGGTCTAATATGCACCGTACCACGCAATCACAATTAAAGTATGCATGGTTTCCTCCTAGAGTATGGTACTCTTCCTCAAATGTCATCCCTAGTGCCCTCTCCTGCCATAGTAATTGGTAATGTTGTGTCTGATTCACTTCTCCTGCTGACACAACTTGTAGTAGATGTGATACTGTGTTGTAAGCAATGGTTCCATATTCGAATCAAGAGCTTGCCGACATAGTGTTTACTTATGGAGAGGCAAATGACAACAGGCGGTAGGCAGCAAGGTTGTATCAGGAGACCTATCCCACTGAAAACAACCACAGCATTCAATGTTTGCAACAGTGTTTCACCATTTGTCTGATATAGGGTTGTTTCAGGAAGCAGGAAATCATGAAGAATGTAACCAAAATGTTCAGACACCAGACTTGCACGGAAATTTGATTAAAACTGTGGAAGGCAATCGCCGTGTCAGTAGCAAGCAGCTTGCCCATCAGTACAGAGTAAGCCAGACAACAATGTGGAACATTCTCCATGATAATTTTTACTACCCTTATCACTTACAGAATTTGCAGAGCGTACTAGCGACAGACTTTCCATGTCAGGAGCAGTCCTGTCACTGGTTTCTCTACCAAGCAACCACAATTCTGGGATTTGTTTCATCCATTCTATTCACAGATGAGGCCACCTTTATGCAAAGTGGTATTTTCAAGTTTCTTAAGTCATCTGCCAGACAGTAGCAGAGCCCCCATGGTATGGTGACAACAAATCATCAGCATCAGTGCAGCCAGAATGTGTTGGCCAGGATAACTGGTGACCATATCTTGGGATGAGTCTTCCTTCCATGTCACTTAACAGATTGGAACTATCTGTGTTTCTTGTAGATGAATTTGACTCCCCTGCTGGAAGGAGTGCCACTGATGATTCAAAGGGTTATGTGGCTGCTACATGATGGTGCTCCAGCCCACTTAGCCATTAACATCTGGACGCATCTCAATTATGTTTTCCTTGGTCAATTGATCAGACAAAGGGGTTCAGTTGCATGGCCTGCTCGCTCACCAGATCTCAACCTGTGTGATTTCTGTTTATGGGGCCATCTCAAAAGTATCATATATGCAGAGCCCATTCCAAATGCGGAGACACCGGAGCAGCATATTCACACAGCCTTTGACACAGTTCGGATGCAGCCTGCCCAATGTGAATGCATGAGACAGAACATGCTACGGTGCATACACACACGTGCTGAGGCACATGGAAACCATTTTCACCATGTACTGTAATTGTGGTTGGATGGAACAGTGCATATTAGATTGCAGTGTCTGCAACAATGTATGACTGAATAAATGGTCTCTAGCATGGAAACCATGCATTTCCAGACACAAGTTCATTAGACTTTTTTTTGTTCCATATCCTCTCATCAATCAATCCCTAGAGTTTGTACATGACAGAAAAAAAATCATCATGTATTCCACAGATATGTGCAGTAAAATTATTGTGTAAAGAAGTTAATCAAAAATCTTGCAAAAAATCTCTTCAGGGATTCTTACATTTACAAGCCAATACAAATATTCCCTTATGGTATTTGAGGTTAATAACAAGAATGAAATTATGATGAACTGGGCAATTCACAACCACACTACTAGAAATAAAAATTATTTCCATAAAGGCTATGCATCCCTATTTAAGGTCCATAATGGAATTTTACTCCATTTAATCTTAGGGTACGTTTATGCTGCCGCCTCGCTGCTGGAACCTAGTTGCTGGCATATCATACCTCGTTACATTTAAGCTGCGCCTCACTGCTTGCCCCAAAAGTTATTGCCCTGCATCTCCACAAAGTTAGCAGAGTGCTAGCAGAGTCGAATACAGCACTGCTGTAAAGAACTTGAAGCAGCCATTCATAGCTCATGTTACGGGTTTGTTACGATGGTCATGGTGCGAAACACAAAGCAGTTTGATATCACCACCTGGCACAGATTGTAACAAGCACCAACGGTGGAGGTTAAATGGACCAGTAAGACTCAGTGGGCTTGTTTCATCACAACTAGGCTATGCTAGTGAGCAGCATAATCAAACCTTTTATGTTTCACACACACACCACACACACACACTTAAGTACATTCCAAATAATTCCCATAATTATCAGTATGAACTGATTAGCACTAGTCATAATTTGTTTTTAGTATAACTCACTCGTTCCACATCCGTGAACACCCGCCTTCAAGACGGGATCGACAAAAGTCAAAACATCGACTTCATGTTATTGGGAGAATTCTAGAAAAGTGTAGTTCATCTGTAAGGTGAAAAGTCGACTTCATTTTATTGGGAGAGCGCTAGGAAAGTGTGGTTCATCTGTATGGCAAAAGGTCGACTTCATTTTAATGGTATAATTCTAGAAAAGCGTAGTTCATCTGTAAAGGAGACCATGTACAGAACACTGGTACGACCCATTCTTGATTACTTCTGGAGAGTTTGGATTCCCACCAGGTCAGACTAAAGGAAGACACTGAAGCAATTCTGAGATGTGCTGCTAGATTTGTTGTTACAGACAGATTCAACCAACATGCCAGTATTGCAAAAATGTTCCACAAATTCAAATGGAAATCCCTGGAGGGAAGGACACATTCTTCTCACCAAACACTTTACAGAAAGTTCAGAGGACCAGCATTTTCAACAGACTGTAGGATGATCCTACAGCCACCAACAATATATTGCGTAAGGACTGCAACGACAAGATGAGAAAAGTAAACTCTAACAGAAACACACAGACTGTGTTGCCGTTCTCTCGCTGCATTTGCAAGTGGAACAGGAAAGGGAATGCTTAGCGGTGGTACAGCATAACCTCCACCATGCACCATATTGTGATTCGTGGATTACGTACACACTAAGGGGAAGGGAGATGCATCATGAAAGAATTACACAAATGGGATGGAAATTGGTGGATGTGAAGTACACATACAACATATGATTAAAATTTGCTGGCCCAGGCAGCTTTATCTTGCTGAAATTTAAGTCCAAGAGCTTGGCATGAAGGGCAATGAAATGGGTGCGGAATATTGTTGATGTACCACTATGCTGTAAGAGGGCCATGCATGATAACTGCAGGAGTCTTGCTATGAAACAAAATGGCACCCCAGGCCACTGCCGAACCGTAGGGAGGGTGACAGTCAGGTTCGTATCCCATCACTGCCTGGGGCACCTTCAGAAAGCTCTTTGGGCTGGAATCTTATTGACTGGAGTAGAATTGTCTTCAGTGATGAAACCTACTTTGAACTGAGTCCTGATGACAAGTGAAGACATGTCTGGACATGCCCCAGGAGGAGAAGGAGGAGGAGGAGGAGGAGGAGAAGGAGGAGGAGGAGATTAGTGTTTAACATCCCGTCGACAACGAGGTCATTAGAGATGGAGCGCAAGCTCGGGTGAGGGAAGGATGAGGAAGGAAATCGGCCGTGCCCTTTCAAAGGAACCATCCCCGGCATTTGCCTGAAGCGATTTAGGGAAATCCCGGAAAACCTAAATCAGGATGGCTGGAGACGGGATTGAACCGTCGTCCTCCCGAATGCGACATGCCCCAGGCAGCGGTGAGATACCAACCTGAGCGTCACCTGCCGTGCGACCTGACAACCAGGAGTGCCATTTCTTTTCACAACAGGACCCCTTTGGTTGTCATCAAGACAGCCCTTACTGCACAGCAGTACATCAATGATATTCAACACCCCATTTTGTTGTCATTTTTGACAAGACATCCTGGGCTCACATTTCAGCCAGTTAACAACTGCCCTTACATGGCAAGAGTTTTTACTGCTGGTCTTCAGCTTGCCAAACCTTACCTTGGCCACCAAGGTCGCCAGTCTCTCCCCAATTGAGAATGTCTCGAGCATTATGGGCAGGGCCCTCCAACCAGCTTAGGATTTTGATGATCTAATGTGCCATTCAGACAGAATTTGGCATGAAATCAGTCAATGTCAAGCCAAACAACTACTTGCATAAGAGCCAGAGGTGGCTCAACACATTACTGACTTGCTCAGTTTCTGAAGCTCTATCTCTTGAATAAATTATTCATTTTTTTCTCAAATTGTAATCATTTGTTTGTCTGTACATCACAACTATTGATTTCTGTCTCATTTAGATAATTTCTTCTTGGTGTGTCTTTTTGTCTTGGAGTGTATGTAGATGAAGACATGATGTGTGAATAAATGAATTAAAAAACACAATGGACAACCACATTTTATCTCTGATGTTTAAGTCTTCTTTGGAGCAGAGCGAACACTATTCACTCCCTGATCTACCTATTTGTACAAATTTCGGCAACCAAACATGGATACGGTGCATACATACTCTTAGCAAGAAAGTTTTTAGACAATGTTGGTCATTAGATTATGTGCAAATATGTCAATAAATGTTAAGTTCATCCAGTGTATCCTTCAATATGGGAATTAAACACTGTCAGAGATAATTCGTATGGGATTGTTGCAACTGACAGTAATTTAGTACTTTTCAAATGAATATGTTATGTGCCAGTATCATGTTTTCCTTGCCTTCCTTGTCTCGCTCCTCCCATGAGCAATAAAAGCATTCCAATACTCACTGAAAACACATATTACAATCATCTACAATCCACAAAACCTTTCCCATTAGAGAGGCTGAATTACTTCTAAGAATACCCAAGTCACCAAATTTCATTTCATTGTATTTATTTATTTATTCAAGTATCTCCTTGGACCATGGGAGCCACATCACTGTACGTAGCTGCTAACTCTGGAATCTAAAGAGACTATGTGCTGCACTGTTCGTCAGAGTCTAGTATATGTCAGAAAGGATCAAATTGGATCACACTAAATGCTCCAACAAAGTAGTTATTTATTTATTTTTAGTTTCCAATATCCTCTCGTTGAATGAAAATCATAAACAAAAGTCACTAAACACTGTAAAAATTGGTACACTACACAATGAAAAACAAAGTGGGAAAAAAGTAACATGCATGAACAATCCTCTGGGATGTTGGGTGATTACATCATCGAAAATGATAAGACATTCAACAATATGAAGATCTGACCTTACAAAAGGTACATCCAGTATTTTTCTTGAAAGCTCTATTCTAAAAAAGTCATTGGTTTTTTCCTTTCTTCTAAAAATAAATAAAAATAAAAGAGAGACACATCTAATTTGTTCTTGAACCTTGGTATGCACTCCAAGTGTTTGAAAATGATGCAAATACTAAAACTATCAGTTGCAATTCATAATATATAATTAAATAAATTAAATGTTTTTAGGAAATACAGTGTGGAATAATGGCCTCTTAAAAAATTATATCAGCCTAGAACCTAGGAGCAATGAAGTTAGTTTCTTAATATGAAATTTTTATTCACTTAAGCAATGATTAAGAAGCGAAGAACTACAGTAATTATTACATGTTCCTTTTTAACAAACATATTGAGCCTTTAATGCTGCAATGTACTGTAGTAGGAATAAATTTATCTAGAGGTGTATCGCATTTATTTAAAAAAAAAAAAAAAAAAAAAAAAGATCTCAGAAAACTTGTTGAGAAGTTGTATTATTTTGTCATTTTACAAAAATATTATGTGCTTGTTTATTAAGAAGGAACACATAATTACTCTTCCTGTTGAAGAATAAGACCATTCTAAGATAGTTATCTTACTTGTGTTGAATAAGGTGCAGATTGTGATCTGGTGTCGGTAGAGACATTGCAGCTTCAATAATAAGAGGGCCCAATGTAACAGAACCAACTTCTAGCCACAGTTCCATTGACGTGCTGTCAACTGATGGAAATCTACAAAAACAGTTGCATATGTTATAATGACAAGACAAATAATTTTCAATGTGTACACATAAATAACTCATGCTTTTATATAGGTTTTGTAAACTAGAAACTGAATTTGGGAGGGGGGGGGGGGGGGGGGGGGATCATTTTACCCCTTAAAGGGATTGTAAACTGTACTGATCAGTTGCGACAAGCAGCAATTATGTTCTAATATTCAGATATGAAGCACTCGGGCTAGCACACAGTTCTGAATCATCAGATAAGACTGATACTACTTACTTAGAACCATTATGCTGTGATCGGCCACTGCCAGCAGTGTTGGTGTTGCTGTGACTGAAACCACCTCCTGTCGATACATACTGCTTAATTTGTACAGCAGGTAGAACAGCTGTTACACCAGACTTCACCTGACTGCCGTGGAGATTGCATGTAGCTAAGCGCAATGGAGAAGCCTGAAAAGATAAAGCAAACTGCTGCAGAAATCTCTACAGTTCCATGCAACAGGTTTACACGAAACATTAAAAACTGGTTTATCAACTAGAGTGCTTCAAATAATATCAACACCCATTACAGTACAGGACCTATGAGGGTTAGCTGAAATGTTTAAGAATGGCTTACACCAACATTATTCTGAAATAAGCAGCAATAAACTTAAAAAGATTAGGACAATACACCTGATGCTGTAACATTCTGAACTTTAGAGAGCACATTTGCATTTAGGTGAAATTATTACCAAGAGAGCATGAAATAAAAGAACAGACTTGGCAGGACACAAATGGACTAATTTTGAACACATCACTGATGAGTACTCTGCAAAGAATTAGACATCCAGACCAAATCACTCTGAACTTTATTACAAGAGAAAGTACACCTGTATTTCTTCAAACAATAAACACTCAACACCTAACTAACCTTTGAGCTTCAAGGAAGCCTTACCTCAAATAGTCTTGATTTCGATGATACATTTGTGTTAGGCATTCGTTATCTGATTATTTACATGTTCCATGGTTCACATGGTGGCACCATTTCATCACGACATAAAACATGTCAACAGATTTACTGATAGAATAATTTTTTGTGAGCATATAGCTACTGGGTGTACAAGAAGTCCCGTACCCTTCTTAACCTAACATTTTTTAAGGGTACATAAATGGCAATACTTATTTGTATGTAGTCCAAACATGGCTATACTTTAGCTTGACGACAAGATATTTAGTTACAACAAGACAGAGCTCCAGGACACTTTGCTTTTTAGGTGAGAACGATCCTGGGTAAGTTATTTCGAGGCTGCTAAACTGGGCATTGTTCAGCAACATCTTCAGACTCATTGAAATAGCAACCACAAAGTCCAGATGTTACTACACCAGTCAACTTATTACAGGAAATAATCAAATCCAATAAGCCTCAACACCGGCACAATATTAATTTAGGATTCCACAAAACTGTTTAGGAAGCCTTTTCAAGCATAGCTCATGAAATGTTCTGCCAGGTGCAAAAGAGGACAAGGAGGTGCATAGACATTCGTGTAAGGCACAATGGTGCAAATAATGATATGATGGATACATAGTTTCTATACGTAAGTGTGTGTGTGTGTGTGTGTGTGTGTGTGTGTTGGGGTTTATGGGCGCTCAACATCGAGGTCATCAGCGCCCTGACACACATTAAAAGGAACGAATGTGAAGAGACCTAATAAAACTGAAAAACACATTCAAAGAAAGCAGGAAAAGAGAGAAATTACTACATAAGAAAGTAAAAGCTAAGGGAAGGGAAAAACTAGCAACAAGAATGACACAGGAAAGTGTCATTGGCTGGCCACTGACATAAAAGATGGGCGAGCTTGTCACACAGTGAGCAAATTAATATCCTCTCCCTAAAATCTTTGTAAAAACATTTGACAAGGCACAGAACTTTAAAACTTTAACCACATTCGTCCGAGTGTTGCCTAAAAGAGTTGGCAGGTCCGCTGGCAAATCAGCTGAGGCCCGCTGGTCAGAAAATAAAACACAATCCAGTAAAATGTGGCTCACAGTGACCTGGACGCCGCAAGCACCACACAATGGAGGGTCTTCTCGCCGGAGCAGGAAGCCATGCGTCAAAGGGCTGTGGCCTATTCGAAGCCGAGTGAGGAGAACCTCGTCCCGTCGACGGGGCTGAAAGGAAGTACACCACACACGCGTTGTGGGCTTGACTAGATCTATACGTAAGTACTCCAATATACAATATACAGTTTTTACCCAATTATAAGACAAGGTTTTTTTCCAAATTAATCATTTGAAAAATATGGGGTCAGCCTATACTCACAGCTTAAACTATTGCTGCTTAGGCCAACATCTTTACACTGTGTAGTAGATTAAAATAGGGGTCATCTTACATTTACAGATGAGATTTCTTACAAATTTATTTTAAATAATTCCAAAAGGTAGGGCTTAGCAGAATTTTCATTTGAATAAGCTTGAGATTTCCGATATGCTGAAGCACACAATACAGTATCAGCCTTGCTCGAACAATCACATGACATGTGACTTGCAGCACTAGTGCAATGTGCAAGGAATACACGATAAACTAGGAACTAGCCACTACAACAAATCTAATACTCTGCTTAGAAGTTGACAATTATGCAAAATTCAGCAGGAAATAGCTTTAAATTCTATAAAATTACACCATTTTGTTGTATTTGAACAGGTTTGCAGTAAAAGTTCTCATACATGTATGGATAAAGTGTACCACACATTTATGCTGCTTTTTAAGAAAAGGTTACATTCAGAGGTGAAAAATCTTGTACTTCAGAAAACATTACTTGATCCTGAACCAAAGTCAATCTTCTATCTGGGTATGAGAAACTCTAATTATTTACTGAGAGGGTTGCAAATGAGAAATCAGGTCACTGCTCCCATATTAGAATACTGGGGAAAACTCCACCAGCTTTTAATAAGCTTTAGAACAAGACGGTTACATTAAGATGAAATGAAAAAGAAAATTATTCTAGAAGTAAGTGCCTAACAAACAAAATAAATCACATTAAAATGATAGCAATTGTTATCACATGAAGAAATTACAGAGAGAAGGCCTACTGTGCAGACAGCACCAACAAATGATACTAGATCACAGGATGAGCAAAAGTTCAAGAATTGCACTGAATTGTGATTGCAATCTTTTAGTTATGTATTAGTTGCTGCTAGGCAAAACTACATATGAGCTGCACCCTAAAAGATATTGCCGTCCACAGCACAGCACCACTGAAGAGTTGGATGGGGAACAGTGACAACTTTGGCAGTGAACTACGACTGTGCAGTGGGGAGTGGTGAGCAGGCAGCAAATTTCATTGTGCTGCTAACCATGGGAATCTATCCTGCGTACTTTGGCTTTTTATGAACATCTATTATGTTTAAACTGCAGTTTGCGTTAATCTATTTATATCTGGAATTGTGCTGACTTTACAATTGGCCAAATACTCAGCAATAGCATCCATTTCTGCAGGAGATGCCAGAAGTCTAGACTGGAGCGTGTGACTTACTTACCTATTTCATACAGCAATCTTGTCGATGCTCACTTAATGTACATGGGAATTATTTGGGGTATGTTTCAGCTGCTGCTCTCCATGCCAATGAGAGAGCAGCAGGCAGAAGATATGTTTGAAGGCAAGAGAGAGTGTAACATTCCCACAGCAGTATAGAATTGAAATCCGCTATGTGTTCAGAAAAAAAGCTTTGTTCTTGGGTCCAACAATAATCATAGCCTCAGAAGTCAAAGCCTATTCAGAAGAAATAGGCAAATATTTATGACAATGAAGATATACATGTCACAGCTGTCCTGTTAGGGTCACGATGATGATGATTAAAAATAGTGATACCACATATTACAGGGTAAGTAAATAAAAAGGCAGTACGTCTTATATTCAGGGTCATCTTCAGGTTGTATATATGGACAGGAAAAAAAATTCCCAGATTTCCTGGTTAAAAATACACTTTTTCCCGGATCAAAATACACCTTTTCCATGTCAACCAACACTACATTTTCCCTCGGAACTATGAAACTTATCAACCCTTTGAATGGTTAAGGTTTTATACATCGGCATAGAACTTGCCTGGACTTTTAGAAAATGAACCCCAGAAAAATATGCATATTTTAGTATTATGATATGTTGCATACTTTCATATTACAAACGTATATATTCGAATTCAACCAAACACAACACGTCAGTTTCCGAAGCACTGAAAGCGAGATCGTGATGCACTTTTGTAAGCCAATCGTAGCTCATGTCACATATTCCACCAGCCACTGAGAGCATAGATTCAGAGCATAGAACACGTGATTCAGTCAGCCAATAGCAACATCACTGTTCAGTAGCATGAACATACAAACAGGAAAAGTTAATGGTTTAAATTAATATACACAGTGTAGCTACAAGTAAAGTAAAATTTTTCTATGAGGCTGGCCCTCAAAGTGTTAAACTGTAACTGAGAATCAAATGCTCTGTGATTTAAGAAATTCAAAGACGTTCGCACACATAACATATCTCATCGTGCGTAAAATGAGATTTATTTTGAAAGTAACACCTTTCAAACCACCGTTTGCAGTATATCTCTGCAAAATGTTGAAATTCATTTCAGGAGATGTCAGAGAGTTCCAGAAAACAGGCCTTACTGTGTGCGCAGCTACATTGACATAGGAAGCCCATATTTTTGTATGTATATAACATTAAGAAATCTTTCATTAAATCATAAATGAAACAGAGGATACTCCAAGAGCATCAGAATTTCATAAATCATACTAAAATTCATAATTCAGCTTGAAGTGCACATTCTTATGTCCAGATTCACAAAGAAATAGGGCCCAAATTGATATTAAGCTTTTCAGTGTGGTTCTCGGGATGCAAATTTTCTTGGGGTATCAGTACTGTATTTTCTCATGTTTGGTTCTTTATTGTGGCATAACAGCCAAAAGATAGAAATGAGCACTTGAAATTCAGCAAACAGTAGAGAATAGCCACCAGTGTTTCAAATAAATTGACTGATCTGTGGAAAAGATTAATAAAAGCCAAATTTCTTTAACAAATAGACAAAAAGAACTTCATTGTTCTGCAACGCCTGACTGCTGAAAACCTGGAAATAAAATAAAATCCTAAAACTGAAACTAATAACATATTTTAGCCTTCCATAATTATGTGAATGTATTTTAATCACTTGACAGCTCTCAGCCACAGAAATCCATTTTGTTTTCATTTGATGTGAGAGCTGTAAATGAAGGGAAAAAAGCAAAAACACTAAAGGTAAACATGGGTCACGTAGTGACTACACCCCTCCCCACTACAACTCAGACTGCTCTGCGCATGCACGAATCTGGTAGCTTGGGCAAGTCAGAAAAATTTTCCTGGCAGCTTCTGGCAGCTTGTTACTACTGCTGATACAGCTAACAGCCGCATTTAAAGCAGCCAGAAGAGGGAGAAGGTACTGCTCATGTACAACTCAACTGAACATGCACATAAGCCCAGTGGCAATTGCTCAAAGTACCTAATGAAAATCATTGTGATGTCACATTCATTGGAAGCAGTTTGTTGTTATGAAGTACTGCATAGTCTTCGTCCTAAAGCCTTTGACACATTTTGCTGTTAGCAGATGTTTGTGTGTGCACTGTGTTTTATTGTTGTGATTGGCACACTTCCTTTGCAACTTAAATTTTGTTTTGGTTTTTCCCTCTCATTCATGTTTTATTGCTGCAGTATTGTACTGCAGTAGTGGGGAAAAATAAAAAAAGAAAGTAAAAACGAGTATCATTTCTTAACATTCAAAACCACAAAAATTTAACTGAAAACTAAAACAATGAGAAATTCCTGGAGTTCCAAAAAATATTTGGGTTTTTCCTGGTTTTCTCCCACATGAAAAAATTCCCAAGGTTATCCCAGATTTTCTGGTTGTCCCTGGTCATATACTCCCTTATCTTATACTCAGGCAAATATGGTACTTTTTGATCTAAGCATGTGTGAACATTTCAGATACACTTGCTGACAACTTACATGAGCAGCATATATCTATAATTACAAATTTAAACACATGTATTAATTAATGAAACTACATACCAACACACACACACACACACACACACACACACACACACACACACACACAGTAATGCTGCCCCAAAAGTGCCTATAATTTCTTTTTATTGTGATTTTTTTAATGTTATAACCATCTGAATCAAAGAGTGTTAGAAAGTGTATTCTCACACCATCTTTTAGTGGCTGGAGCAACTTGGTTATTTCAAGTATTTCCCCACCATCCGCTTGTAAGTAGAGTAGTTTGTTTTGCATGCATTTATAAATTTAAAAAAGAAATTGCAATAATGTTAGAGATACTGTGTCAGGATCTGGCATCAAACTTTTATAATTTTGTACGAGATATTTCCCTTGATTACCATTTTACCATAGATACCACTGTAGTGGTAATGAACACATTGCACAAAGAGTAGAAGGAAGGAGCTCTTGGTTTTTGGACTGTGAAAGAAGCTGCATTTATGACTTGCCTGAAGGATGGGCATAATCCAAGTATGATCTGACATTGTGGTATAAAAGGATGAAAATGTTGAACAAAGATATAAACATGTGCAGTGTCAAGCAGAACAAATATGGGAGCTTTAAGGTTTGACTGTGAATGTCTTAGTACAGTATTGGTTCAAGAGAAAGATGGGCGCACTTGAAATACAAGCCCATAATACTCACTGAAACTATCAACATGTTGTCAAAGTCAAATCATCACTGCAAGTCATGCTGAGTATGAGGATGGGCCACTATAATAGAACCACATGTAGTTTTAATACCTCTGATCCCTGTTCAGCAAGTTTGTTCTTTATATAGTGCTTCAAATACGAAGTTTGTACACAAAACACTGTGGGGCTTTCACAAACTATAATAACATCTATGAATGGTATCTCTCAACATCTTGGTTATTAAATGTGACTTGTGTCGAAAAACAATTTTCTATTTCTAAATCAATTCAACTTTAACCTGACAAGACTTTCCAGCATTGATTTAGTTTTGTGCTAACTTACTAGTTGAAAATCTTAAACTTCTACAACACACAGTGCTCAAAGGGAGTCAATGTTCATTAAAAGACAACAATATAAAGTTATAATCAGTGTTGTGATGAATATCTCCACAAAAAGGTAACACTGGGTTTTAAGTAATGAGATTCTCCTCAAGCAAGAATGATTAAAGTGCTTCATTCCTTATTTTTAAATATGAGACTACAAAAGTGATCAATTTGTTTTGCTATTTGCCAAAATATTACTATTGAAAAGTGTTGATATAACCATCCACAGCTTTGAACAAATCTTCTGAGATCACTGATGGTCGGCCTGATTGTGGCTCATCATGGACATTTTCCTGGCAGTCCTTGAAAGTATCATGCATTATGGCTTGAAAAGAAAATAAATGTACCTTATTAAACTTGTTATTTAATTTACTGTTGCTGATTTTATAGAAAACCATAGATGAAAAGATTCATGAAGAATGGCAATTCACAAGTTCAACAGGAATTTCTGAATGTGGATAGAACAACTTTGCACAAAATTCTCTCCGCAATTTCACAAATTGTGCACACATTGGATTCCCAGGCTGCTTACTGAGAAACACAAAGTGAAAAGAATGGCTTGTGTTCTTGAGTTTTTGGACTGTATCAGAAAAAATGGTGATCAGTTTTTAGAGAAAACTGTCCAACAGGACAAGACACGGACCTCTCACATGACCCCACAGTATAAATGTCAGTCAATGGAACGGAATCACACAACTACAACAGGGGATACGGAGTGTGCTTACCACTAGGTGTCACCTTGCTGTCAAAACCCAAACCACTGACCATATTTCACAGTCAGTGGAATGATCAAGTTTTAAACATTTTGAACTAACACTGGAAGCAGCAAATAGTATCGTCTGATGAGCAAGGCATGCTGGAAGTTGGTGCCCATGCGCGTTTCAATGTTCGCATGACATTAAATTAGCTAAGGCAATTCAGACCTTATTTCTAAAATAATCCACATAATTTATTATTACTACACCAGACAAGTCACCCAGCCATAGATACTTGGTGCTAACTATGTCAAAGCAGAGCAGGTAACTAGTGTTGTTTCTGAATAAAGTTCTTAACATCTAATCATGTTCAATGTTCTACTTTGATTACCATCTGTTTCCTATGATTGACAAAGCTGCGGCCAATGCTAATCACTCCTGCATGTCTTATGTTTACATAGTTCCCTCAGGTGTAAAGCCCTGCATGCGAGCTTCCCACTCCGTAATCCTAATCCTCAAATTCCTCTCCTGTCACTTGCCATACCACTCTTCCTACAGCCAATCTTTGAACATGCTGACTTCTCTCTCTCTCTCTCTCTCTCTCTCTCTCTCTGTGTGTGTGTGTGTGTGTGTGTGTGTGTGTGTGTGTGTGTTTGTTTGTATTTCTCCATTTCAGTGGGACTTCTACTGACATCCATTTGTCACCAGACCTATCATGCCTCCCGTTATCTCCCATGTAACCACTCAAACATCTCCAAGGTGACAGGAGTGTACATTTGGATGTATGTGTGTGTGTGTACTTACACTTCAAAAACATCAGTAAATCAATAGCTAGTAATATTTCTGAATTCATACATATTTCCATGTGCATGCATCTTTTATCTACAGGTGAGTGGTTGTCTTTCTTCATTTCTATTTATTAAAATTGTATTTAGTATTTTCCTGTACATTACCTCATTGCCTATATGCAGAAAACAATTCAATAAATTAGAAAATGTTTCATTTAGAATTCCTTTTATTGGCATCTCTCTAGTGGACTTGACTATAAAACTTGCAGCATCAAGAAAGAAGATTATTTCTGCAAGCAAATACAATGATGGCTGCTCTGATAAGCACTTCATTATTGTTGTGGCATTAAACTGTACATCACTATCATAATACCAATATTATCTGAAATAACCAAATACTAATTGTTTTTTAAATACTTATGTTATGTGACAGCTTATTCAGATTAGTTTATACACAATAACAACAGTGGTGCGAAAAAGTTAGAGCTATTTTCCCAGTGAGGGTTTCAAGAATGTCTATCAAGAAATAAAATAACTACAGGAAAGATTAAAGACACAAGATACACCAGCCTTTACATGTAGGATGGGTTTCGTTATGACTAAAAAGAAACACTTGTTAGTATAAATACAAATAATTGAGTGCTAAACATCAGTTAGTTTGTTTTAATTTAGTTTAAAATGCAAACATACAAATATCAAAAGAAAATCCTTTTCATAGACAGATAAACGAATTGGTGTAATCAACATGGCATAAGCAAGAAAGGGAATCCTTTTCACAGAAAGATAAACTGAGTGATGTAATCAACATGGCATTAGCAAGAAAGGGAAGCCATCATATGTAAGCACTCTGTGTTAAAAATCATACCCAGAGATTTATTGCAGTGCCACTCTCAAGAAGGTAAATGTCCAGAGCATCCACAGCCAGTCTGATCATTCGGTATTTAATCTGGTCTCCTGACGGACACAGATATCGATTCTCCACATCTGTCTCTGGGCACTGTAGAGGTGGAACACCATGATGGCACATATGAGGTGGTGAGCGGGAAGGTCTCAAGTGATTCTCTGCATCCTTCACCATCAGCGCAAATGTCTCAAGACTAGTAACAAGGTGGTATAACTGTAATATCACAATTAGAAGTATGTGAGTAAACAACATTAAAACAGGTGCCTGTAAAAAGATAAAGTCACAACAAGATGTACCTCCACAACAGAAATCTATTACATGGGTAAGCATTCAGTTTTCATAGTACAAATTACAATGTTTCTTCTTTAATTTAAACTCTACCATAATGCAGCAACAGAAATACATCAAGCAATGTTCCTAATCACAGAGCTATTATGTTTACAACTTTATCTGGTTTTGTGAGTTTCAGCTTACCTGTGGTGAAGACAGTTTTCCACTAAGCTTTCCCAACTGAATTTCCAACATCCATGCATATTCCAAGGTTTCATCATCGAGGGAGCGTCCTTCATCACTGAACATTGCATGACCACGAACCTAAAATTGTAAATAAATTCTTTCTTCTTTGGTGGATTCGATTTAATGATTCAAATCTAAGATACAGTAACAAGACTTGTTTAACACCATTAAAATTATCTTAAATCCACGACATACTAAATTGTGAGGGGATGCTGAAAAGTAATGCCTGCAAAGTTTTTCTTGGGAAACTCTAAGGAATATTAAATAAAACTGACTATTAACATTCTACATCTTTATTATTTGTCTCTACATACTTATTTCTCAAAATTAAGCAATGGGAAGTAGTGGATGGAATAACGGCAATATTATGAAAAGGATGGACTGCTACTCACCTTTATAGCTGAAAAGTTGAGTCGCAGATAGGCAAAATGAAAAGACTGTCAAACAATAAGCTTTTGGGCAAAAAGGTCCTCATTTGGATTAGACAACACACACACACACACACACACACACACACACACAGACCACAGTCTGGTCTCAACAGCCAAAGACTGTGGTCACCTGTTGTGCACGAGTAGCGTTTGCGTTTGCATTTGGATTTGTGTGTGTGTGTGTGTGTGTGTGTGTGTGTGTGTGTGTGTGTGTGTTTTATCTAATTTGGATAAACATCTTTCGGGTTAAAAGCTTACTTGTATGATAGTTTCTTTTTCTTTTTTTCACCTGTCTAAAACTCAACATCTCTGCCTTATGGTGAGTAGCAATGTATCCTTTTTCTAATATTGTATCTACTTCTCAACATAGTCATCCTGGTGATGAACACATTTCTCCCAACGAGAGGCAAGTTTATTGATACCATCACAGTCGAATGTTTGATGTTACTGACGGAGCCAAAACCTCACCTCTGCTTGCACTGCTTCATTACTATCAAAGTTAAATCCTCCAAGGTGTTCTTTAATTTTCAAAAATGGATGAAAAGCAGATGGGACCAAGTCGGGATTATATGGAGAATTATCAACGAATTCAAGGCATCTGATTTTCACAGATGTCGCAGCACTCATGTGTGGTCTGGCATTGTCACACTGAAGGAGAGGATGCTCCATGTGTGGATAAACTCTTTGAATTTGAAACTTGACTACAATAAGCTGTTTCTCACATACTGACACAGTTATATTACATACCACTTTGTTACATACTACAATTCGGAGCCCTCTAGCGGCAGAGTGTTGCAACCTGTGTCAGCGAAGTGGGATAGTGCACCGAGTATTATGCATGACATGTAATACTTCAATCAACATGAAGAACAGAATAAAAGAATTCTGAGGCATTACTTTTTGGCACATTCTCGTACAAGTCTCCAGACAGAAGCGATTTGGGAAAGAAAGCAAAACAATGACACAATGGTGTATTTACAAGACAATTTTTATTAAAATGAAGGTCAAGAAGCTCTATAGAAGCAGATCCTAACAAATTATAATAATGCAGGCCATATCTTTTAGCTGAGTAAAACATTCATACACAGAAGCAACAGCCAGAATGTACTTATAAAATTTATAAAGAATGATCAAAACTTAGCATTTAACAGCCTTCTCTAAGCATTATGCCACAACTTTTTACCGAAAGTGCTCCCATGTTAATGTTTACCTGTAAACTTGAGAGCATAAGATGCCCTTGAGCAATATGAGTCTCCTTTGGTGATCGGCTAACAGTGTCCAAAGCAAGCAAACTTGAAGGGGAAAGCAGCAGCTGTAGTTGTGTTTCCTTGTAACTTTTCTTCATTTCAAACCCAAATCTTTCCAGTAGTATAATGGGACATGGAGGATCCCCTTCACTGCAATTCTACAACATTTACATAGGACCATTATGTTATTAATAAATAAATAAAATATTCTCAAATAGGGGCTAGTTTTTTTTTTCTTTTTTACACAACCATAGTACAATATAAAACAAAATACACACTGAGTCTACAAGTAGATGGTAATTTTTCCATCTGCCCCAGTAAACATATGCTGGCTCTTTGTGTAGCTGTGTTGCTACTCTGGAGGCACCAAGTATAGATACTTCATGACATTTGCAATGTCTTCTGGTGATACAGAGAGGGCCAAGTGTTTTTGCAAATTGAACCACTGGTTTTTATTCAATGTTTATAAAAGAATAAAGATTACATTCAGTTACAACTTTGTGTATAATCTTGTCACTTTTCCCCCTTTTCATTAAAACCAGTTTTCCTGAACTGACTAAGTTAAAAACTCATAGAACTTAACTTTTAAAGTTTTCAAATACTTACAAGCCACTTTGTTTACATAATGTTTCATTTTACATACCACTGAGCAACTTGTTTGGATTACTTTGTATAAAAAATTATTGATGGCATTGTACAATAAGCCTGAGTTATTACATATTAACAATTTATAGAGTGCAAATAAAAATAAATGAAAGCAGAGTATAACATCTGAAGCTATTAATTCCTTCCTTCAGGATGAAAGAGGGATAGGTTCAGGAAGGTTATGAAGGAAAGGAAGCTGACTCTGACCCCAGAACGAGAGGGATTCTCCTCTTGTCAAACAATGATTGGGAAAGGAATTTTTTCATGTTTCATAGTGCCCAATTAAGTAATGTCCTCCCTAATAATTAGAAGGTTGTAAACACCTCAACTGAACTTAAGTTTAAATTATAGGACCTTCAGGTTTTAACAGCAGGTTGTAACTTAAGTAAATAGTGATGGAGAACTACTAACTCTGCTGGGTAAGCATGGAGAAAAAGATCACCTACCACTTTATTGAAGGATCCATCCCATCATCTGTCTGAAGTTACATACATAAACCATAGTGAAAGTGAACTATGAGCCAGATAAGAATTTGAATCCCACACTTCTTATTTATGAATCCAGTATTTTTCAACACATCTCTGGAGTACCTTGAGTAATTTCAATTCAATGTGGTACATATACAACTTTTAGCATTAGGAGGCAAGTTCCATGGGGATAAGAAATACCTGGCATCCCTTTTTGTGAGATTGGGACTGTAGAATTGGTGATGGATGAGCATAACTCTGGAACACTTGGAACCATTTCACCATACTTTGAACATGCCTGTATATGACCCACGGTCTCAAAAAATATAATGCTCAGGCTAACACATCTCAAGCGTCCTTAAAATGGGATGGAGTGTGAAGGGAGTGACAAGTAAAAATTATTGAAACTTAACTATATTAGATTCAGATTACATATGGAATCCTTCGTGCAATTTCAACTGAACTTGGTATGCATGTAATGTAAAATCTAGGAAAAGTACTGTGGAACTCGGGCACCTTTAACACCATCAGGACTGTGGGGCGGGTAGAGGAAGTAAGCAAAAGTTTGTTTTTTTACAATAAACACAGACAATTTTAAATATGGCTTTGAGACAGAAACTGCACAAGAATATTAAAGTTAAAACAGAAATTGCCTTACCTACCTAATAACTGGGATACATACGTAACAGCACTTTATCACCAGATAACCAGCTAGTCAGCAAATAAAAGAGCTGTGAAGCTATGCACTATACTTAGTGGTCCCCTTTTATGTCCATTCGATAAAAAATTGGTTCAATCATTAACAACAGTCAGAGAAAAGCCTATTTCCTATTTTGAAACACACATACACACACAGTGTGTAATAATTACCTTGACCAGATGAGCCTGAATATCATGCATTGTGACAGAAACAGAAACCTCAAGAGGTCTGTATTGCCTTGGATCAAATTCTCTCTGCTTTATGGAATCACTGTCGCCTGCTGCAGGGTCAGAAACACTTCCACCAGGAGCAGATGCTGCTTCAGGAACAACAGATGACAAATGACTCTGGTGCATATCTGTAAATGCTTGATCTTCTCCAAAAATATTTTCCTGCAAAGTATTGAAAAACATTCTTGCAGTACAACAGTAAAATAAATAGCACACACTGGTTGGTGGGGGCACAAAGATGTTATAACATTCTGAATATGAAATATACAAGGAAATTAATTTACAAAATTGAATTATAATGCGAGAACCAATATATTTGTGGAAATCCAGTTGTGATTTCAAAGAGTTCAGAGAAACATCCTTGAAATTTTGTTTTGGACTTTAATAGTTAGAGCTGCTCTTATAAACCCTAGCAGTTTCTCATCAACTCCCGTTCCTGCCAGTATATTATCGCAGCGTCGTGGTTAATGGAGTCATATATGTCTTTTTAAATCTACGAACAATGGAAAATCCAGGATGGAGTGTAACAATATTATGAAAAGGATAGTTGGTACTCGCCCTATAGGCACAACAGGCACCCTATAGGCACAACAATAAGACTGTCACAAAATGAGCTTTCGGCTAGCAACGCTTTTGTCAAAAAACAACAACAACAACAACAACAACAACAACAACAACACACACACACACACACACACACACACACACACACACACACAACACTTGTGTGTGTGTGTGTGTGTGTGTGTGTGTGTGTGTGTGTGTGTGGTTTTTTTTTTTTTTTCCGGCAAAGGCCTTGTTGGCCGAAAGCTCATATTGTGACAGTCTTTTTGTTGTGCCTACCTGCAACTCAGCATCTCTGCTATATGGCGAGTAGCAACTATCCTTTTCATAATATTGTTTCAATCTCCAAAGGTAGATACCAATTGTCTTCCTCTCAGTATCTATGTAATACTGAGCAGCAGCCTCATTTTTTTCAGTCTCTGGACATTGTGTTTGATCTCATCACAATTCTGGGGCTTTCTTTGAAAGCAAAGGGAGGAGATTTGTATCCTTGGTTTACCATTTTAAAATTTCTGTAGTATTCACAGGACTCTTTATTATTATTATTATTATTATTATTATTAGTACTATATATTAATTATTTCATTACCTAGCCTTGGCAAAACTACTACTTGTCATAATGTGTCATCAAACTGTATTGTTATTTACAGTACTTACATTAAAAAAAACTGTTTAGGATCCACTCAGGTGTCTTCAATTTTTGCGCTTAACAAGTTAATGATACGGAAGGAAAAAAACTAGGCAATATGGAGGTTAAGTGGAGGATAGTGAGAGGAAAAAAAATCAGAATGATTTGCGAAACTGAAAAATATCTGGTCTTTTTCAAAGTAAATCATCCCAGCATTCCTCTTAAGCAATTACACAAAAAAAACTGAATCAGGGATTAAGGTTAATCAGGAAAAATGTAAATCCAAGTGGCTGAACATAGATTTAAACACCTGTCCTCCCTAATGAGTGTAATATTTTAAAAACTTTTGTCAGCTGGGTCATATGTTTTGGTCTGATCAAGTGATCACAAGAGGTATAATTGTTAGTTTCTCAAATTTAGCAGTCTTCTCTCTCTCCCTTTCTTGCACCTACAATATCAAATACATTTTTGTAGTATTTACCTTCAGATGTATGAAATTCCTAAGCCATGATCCATAAAGGAACAGCACAGAGGATCCTATTTCCAGCTCTACAGTTACTTTATCAGGTGGCAATGTAGTTGGGTCAAATTTTTTTCCATCCTGGAACAAATAGAAATAGGAGTTGAAACATTAAACAAAGTCAGTTAAAAGTTACTGCATCATATTGTAGCAGTGCACATTATCATTACAATGGTAAATTAAATTTCTATAGTTATTACTGTACCGAAAATTAACAGTAGTGCCATAAGAGCACTCCACGCTACTTCTATTGTACCACTTATCACACCTGTACCTGCAAATGAACCCAAAGTTATTTGAGAATGGCAAACATTAGAGAGACTTTTAAAAAAGTCATGGAAGTACAGTGGTGTCAACAGCAATTGCAACATCTGAATGAATCTTTACTCTGCGCCAGAGTGATAACAGCAAAGAAACTTCCTGGCTGATTAAAACTGTGCCTCGTACCAGATCTCAAACCCAGACCAAAACCTTCTGAGGGCAATTATTTTACCAACTAAGCTACCAAGCAAATCTCATAGCTACAATCTGTCAGCATCTGTCCCCCCTCCCAATCTGTAGGAGATCTCCTGTATGACTTTTACATCTACATCTACATGGATACTCTGCAAGTCACATTCAAGTGCCTGGCAGAGGGTTCATCAAACCACCTTGACTTGCTGAAAGAGAATCCCTGGGAGAAAGGAAATGGAGGAAAACAGTTTTATCAAAGCTTATTGGCTGCTTCAGAGAAGAATCTTTAGCTCTGCAAGGCAGTGAATTGTACTATGAAACTCACAAATTGAAAATTTGAGTGTGCATTCATATTTACAGTTAAGTAAAAAAAGGAAATAAACGTCCAGATCCAGTTCCTGGTCCGGCAAACAGTTTTAAAATGGCAGGAAAACTTCATAACATGAAAAGCAAGGGAGTGAAAAATGAGTCACTCTAGCAACAACAGTACACGTCCTCTTTGTGCACACAAGTGGTTTTTAACTATCTGCCTTCATGAGAAATGTAATGGTGCAGGGCTATATTTTTTGTAACTCTTTAAATAGATAACCATATTGCACAGCAACCACCTTGTTCCCCCGATAATATGGTATTAAAAGTATTGGAAAAGATTGCTCATACAATATCCCTTTGTAATTTGTATAGTGTTTTCTGATACACAATCAAGAAATGTTAGACTGTTCATGAAGTAACAGATGAAAACAGAATTAACAAATTCCTATAATACTGAAAACTGTCAATATGATTAATTGGGCCACTGTATAAAAAAACACTTGTGGAAAATAACACACACTTAAAAGTGAAACAGACTTTCTAATATTAAATCATAGGCAAAAAGAATGTTTTCTTGCATCTAACAGAGTTATTGCTTTTAGTCAAGGTTTTGGTTATAAGACAAGTAAAAGATTATTTGTGAACATGAACTGTACAACTAATAAAGAAAAAGCATTTTACCTGTGACCACTGAAGACCAGGTGATTTCCTGCAGCGTGGAATTCTCATTGGAGAGAGCAGTATCTCCTCCTTTTCTGGAGTGGTTATGTCTGCCTGTGGAGGAGGCCCAAGAGGTGGTACTGGATGATAAGTGTAGTTTATGCAAAGAGCTACTATGGGCACTGACCAGCAATCAACCCAACCATGGCTAAAAATTTAAATACAATCTTAAATAAGTTAACAGAAGAATAACAGATTTACAAAGAGAAGAATGTGTTGGCCATTACTTGCCAATTAATTCCCAATAAAGCTGATCAAAAAATACAAAAACAGATACCAGCACTCTTAGTGGGGGATGGGGAAACTGGTCGCTGAAAACGCTTGCTAAGAGAAATCTGCCTTTTATGAGGAGGAAAGAAAGATGTCAGCAAGATTGGGAGTTCGAAGACAGCACACTATGTCAATTTCATTTCAGACATGATAAAATTGAGGGATAGCGGGAGAAGCACAATTGATATGGAAGATGAAAAAGAAAAAGAAGTAGTGCTAGTGGTGGGGCTGGAGACTAAACAGTAGTGGGTAGATGCACAAAGTAGATTACACAGTGAAAATGGTTGCACAGGTATAAACCTTAAGGCACGGATTGTGTTCTGAGAATGTCACAGGGTTCAATAGGCATATTACCAACTTTAGGAGGGTAATGGAAAACAAAGCTGGTTGATGTAGGGAAGATATCACGGTCTAACAAAAGGACCTCAAAACCATATCAGGGTAATTACTTGATGCCTACTGAAGCAAAGTACTGCCAGCCCATCTGTTCATATATTTTACAATTTTCTGAGTGGTATTTTCCTTATTACAGTTTTCAAGCAGAACAATTATAGAAGAGACATGATGTGTCATACAACATTGTGAGTTAACAGTTTTAATCGATTTTTTCTGAATATTTATTTGTGATACTTCATTATCAATAAAACAAGTAACTGAAGCTTAGAGACAGTGTGGCTGAGAACTGTGCACATGTGCAGATCTCATGCACACGTGCAGACGTTTCTCATCTGACTGCATACTACCCCAACCACCATTGCACGCTGTCTGTGCCATAAGATGGGTAAACTAAGAACACAACGCATTAGATGGCAACGCAATCTGGATGGGCTTTGGTTTCAAATTATACTATATCAGGAAATTCAGAAACATGAGGGACAATATTATACTGTTACTGGCTGATGGTACAAAATAATACATCTAGGTACAAAATAATACACCTAAAAAACAATAAAGTTAGGTTTGCAACTGAACCAGAAATATTGTGTTTCACATCATTCCTTGTTACATTCTTACAACTTTTAAGCTTGGATATAAAAAGAGAGGCAAAAACAAGTGGTCTCTATGGCATGACATTAGAGGTGGAATAAACATTTCATTCATATGCAGTTAGAATCAAATTTTGTTATCTAGAACCATTCCAGCAACATTGCAATGGCTACATTTCCCAACAACATAGATCACAAACAAAGCAAATTTTCACTTTTGTGTAATTGTTTTTGTTTTGCTTAAGGCAAAATAAAATTTACATCCGACACAAACTGTCGAAACATGGACAGAAGCAAACAGTTTCACACATCTTCATCTCTTCGCGTGCCACATTATCATTCTTATTTAGTTTCATAACTGAAAAAAGCCATACACATACGTACGCTGATCAAAACATTGTATCCTTATTACGGAGACATGAAATCTCTCTGCGAGGGAAACTTTGTAAGACTCCTGGACAGTCTTAACGTAAAAGAATTTATACATACCCGACATGGTCAGTCTGGGGGTGATCAGCAATGCATGGTAATTGAATACAACTTCACATGCCAAGATCACTAAAAAAGCATTTTACTGGATGACCAGTTTCGACAGAGCTATGCTGTCATCAGCAGCTCTTATGCTTTTGAATTTTTACATCATATTATCCATGAGACTTCTTGCCACATCAGTTCAATATAAAACCTCGAGCTTCTGACAGTTTCCACCATTGTCGACAGGAGCAACTGACTGTCAAAATTGCTGCTGTGGTGACCTCATATTGCCAAAAGACAGCTTCTTATTGGTCAGTCATTACACCATGCTGTCACAGAAGGTGTCAACATCTGCACTGGTGAGGCACAGCTCCCACCATAGTATAAACATTGGAATGAATACCTATAGCTTTTCTCCGCACTGAGAGCTCGCTTCCATGCACCACTAAGATTATATCCACTGACACAGTTGAAGGTTTTCTCATACATTCTTATTTCTACAGCCTCTTTAATTATAGAGCCCCAGTATGTGGGAGCCTGGGAAAAAACTTTTGTTTCATCCAATAGTATTATATGTTCTGAAACTTCCTGGCAGATTAAAACTGTGTGCCGGACCGAGACTCAAACTCGGGACCTTAGCCTTTCGTGGGCAAGAGCTCTACCGACTGAGCTACCCAAGCACAACTCACGCCCCGTCCTAACAGCTTTACTACTGCCAGTACCTCGTCTCCTACCTTCCAAACTTTACAGAAGCTCTCCTGCGAACCTTGCAGAACTAGCACCCCTGAAAGAAAGGATATTGCGGAGACATGGCTTAGCCACAGCCTGGGGGATGTTTCCAGAATGAGACTTTCACTCTGCAGCGGAGTGTGCGCTGATATGAAGCTCAGTCCGGCACACAGTTTTAATCTGCCAGGAAGTTTCATATCAGCGCACACTCCGCTGCAGAGTGAAAATCTCATTGTACTCGAGAACTGGTAAATGGGATGAACTGTCCATCATCGTGTGACATTTGCATGCAATGGGGTGGGTTCAGAAATAGTGTGTGGGTACCACATGCCCTAAGCCAAAATCACAAAAATCAGCAGGTCACCATATGTGCATCTCTGCTTGCTCATCATCAACTGGTTTGTGAACAACACCAACCGCTCCTATCCTGTATCGTTACTGGTGATGAGAAATGGTGTCTTTAAGCTAACATAATGAAAAGAAAGGAATGGCTGAGACCAAAAAAAGCATCTCCCCATACAAAGACGTGCATGCATCCACAAAATATAATGTTATGCATCTAATGGAACAGCAAAAAAGTGGTGTACAATGAATTGCTTCCCCAAGGAGAACCATCACTGGTGACACTTATTGTCAACAACTGACACGTCTTGCAGACTTAATTCAAGGAAGACTGTGGGAAGTGATGCTACTCCACAATAATACTCGCCCACCATTCTGATAGACTGACACAAAACGCTATACAGGACATGGCTTGGGAAGTCATTCTGCACCCATCTTATTCACCTGATCTCGCACCCTCAGGTTTTCACCTTTCTGCTCAAACAACCTTCAAGGTACTGCCTTCCTTTTTTTTTTTTATTTTATTTATTTATTGTTCCATGGGACCAAATTAAGGAGAAGTCTCCATGGTCATGGAACGAGTCAATACATGAAATTATAACACGATATTAGAAACAGATAAAATGAAATATAAAAAAACATATTCAGGTGACAAGTCGTAAGTTTAAATGAAGACAATCAACAATGTAACACTGGAATTTGCTTAATTTTTTAGCTCTTCCAGGAGCTCCTCGACAGAATAGAAGGAGTGAGCCATTAGGAAACTCTTCAGTTTAGACTTAAAAGAGTTTGGGCTACTGCTAAGATTTTTGAGTTCTTGTGGTAGCTTATTGAAAATGGATGCAGCAGAATACTGCACTCCTTTCTGCACAAGAGTCAAGGAAGTGCATTCTACATGCAGATTTGATTGGTTGGTTGGTTTGGGGGATTAAAGGGACCAGACTGCGACGGTCATCGGTCCCTTTTCCAAAAAATTAAAACCACCCATCGAGAATAAAAACGAACAACACGAAAGACGTCAGACGACACAGGACAGGAAAGACTCCGACAGAGATCAGACAAAACGAAATAAAATCACACAGAGTGTGACGGTGGTTGGCCGACCACAGGAACAAAAAAAAGGAAAAGCCAACCACCGAGAACATGTTAAAAACTCAGTTAAAAACCGTAGGCCAAATGCCAGAATCAACACAAAACAATAAAATAAAACAAACACTCAGATTAAATGATAAAAACCCCCTGCCCGAATAAAACGTAAAACTAAGTCAGCCGTAGCAGAGTCATCTGTTAAAAGGGCAGGGAGCGAGTCAGGCAGGGCGAACGACTGCCTGAGCACAGCTAAAAGTGGACAGTCCAATAAAATGTGGACCACTGTCAAAACGGAGCCACAGCGACATAAAGGTGGGGCCTCACGTCGCAATAGGTGGCCGTGCGTCATCCATGTGTGCCCAATGCGCAGCCGGCAGAGGACAACAGACTCCTTGCGAGAGACCCGCAAGGAGGAGCGCCACACACCAGTAGGCTCCTTGATGGCCCGAAGTTTATTTCGTGAAGGCAGGGCGCGCCATTCAGCGTCCCAAATGTCGAGAATTTTGCGGCATAGGAACGCTCGCAAATCTGTCTCCGTGAGACCAATGTCCAGAGATGGTGTACTGGTGGCCTCTTTTGCCAGGCGGTCAACATTCTCATTGCCGGGTATCCCAACATGGCCTGGGGTCCACACGAAGACCACAGAGCGGCCGCAACGGGCAAGAGTATGCAGGGACTCCTGGATAGCCAGCACCAGACGAGAACGAGGGAAACACTGGTCGAGAGCTCGTAAACCGCTAAGGGAATCGCTACAGATAACGAAGGACTCACCTGAGCAGGAGCGGATATACTCTAGGGTACGAAAAATGGCGACCAGCTCGGCAGTATAAACGCTGCAGCCAGCCGGCAACGAACGTTGTTCGCAATGGTCCCCTAGAGTGAGCGCATAACCGACACGACCAGCAACCATCGAACCGTCAGTGTAAACAATGCCAGATCCCTGATACGTGGCGAGGATGGAAAGAAAGCGGCGGCGGAAAGCCTCCGGAGGTACTGAGTCCTTCGGGCCCTGTGCCAATTCCAGCTAAAGGCGAGGGCGAGGCACACACCACGGGGGCGTATGCAGAGGTGCCCGGAAAGGAGGCGGAAGAGGGAAAGCCCCAAGCCCGGAGAGAAGCTCTCTGACGCGGACCGCGATCGGAGATCCAGCCCTGGGCCTGCGGTCTGGAAGATGGACGTGCGACTGTGGGAAGAGTAGCCGATAATTAGGATGCCCCGGCAAGCTGAAAACATGGGCAGCATAAGAAGCCAGCAAACGTTGGCGGCGTAATCGTAGTGGAGGGACACCCGCCTCCACAAGAATACTCTCCACTGGGCTGGTCCGGAAAGCACCAGTGGCAAGGCGGATCCCACTATGGAGGATTGGGTCCAGTGCCCGCAGTGCAGATAGGGATGCTGAGCCATAAACCAGGCTCCCATAATCCAGACGGGACTGGATTAACGCCTGGTAGAGCCGCAACAGGGTAGAGCGGTCGGCGCCCCAGCGGGTGTGGCTCAAACATCTCAGAGCGTTTAGATGCCGCCAACACGCCTGTTTGAGCTGCCGGATATGAGGCAGCCAAGTCAATCGGGCATCAAAAAGTACACCCAAAAACCTGTGGGTCTCCACCACAGCAAGAAGTTCGTCGGCAAGGTAAAGCCGCGGCTCAGGATGGACCGTTCGGCGCCGGCAGAAATGCATAACGCGGGTCTTGGCAGCCGAAAACTGAAAACCACGCGCTACAGCCCAAGACTGCGCCTTGCGGATTGCGCCCTGTAGCTGACGTTCAGCTGCTGCTATGCTAATATAACTATAGTAAAGGCAGAAGTCGTCAGCATACAGGGAAGCGGAGACAGAATTTCCTACTGCCGCAGCGAGACCGTTTATTGCAATTAAAAACAGGCAGACACTTAAAACAGAACCCTGTGGCACACCGTTCTCCTGGACGTGGGTGGAACTATATGAGGCTGCGACTTGCACGCGGAAGGTACGATACGACAGAAAATTTCTGATAAAGATCGGCAGAGGGCCCCGAAGACCCCATTCATGAAGCGTAGAAAGGATGTGAAGACGCCATGTCGTATCGTACGCCTTCCGCATGTCGAAGAAGACAGCGACCAGGTGCTGACGGCGGGCAAAGGCAGTACGGATGGCCGACTCCAGGCTCACCAGATTGTCGGCGGCGGAGCGGCCTTTACGGAACCCACCCTGAGACGGAGCCAGAAGGTCCCAAGATTTCAGTACCCAATTCAAGCGCCGGCTCACCATCCGTTCGAGAAGCTTGCAAAGAACGTTGGTGAGGCTAATGGGGCGGTAGCTGTCCACCTCCAAAGGGTTCTTGCCTGGTTTCAGAATGGGGATAACGATACTTGCCCGCCATTGCGACGGAAACTCACCCTCGACCCAAATACGGTTGTAAAGGTCGAGGAGCCGTCGCTGGCAGTCCACTGAGAGGTGTTTCAGCATCTGGCAGTGGATGCTATCCGGTCCAGGAGCGGTATCAGGACAAGCGGCAAGGGCACTGCGGAATTCCCACTCACTGAATGGAACATTGTATGATTCTGGGTGGTGGGTGTGAAACGAAAGGCTCCGACGTTCCATCCGCTCTTTAATGGAATGGAAGGCCTGGGGGTAAGTCGCAGAAGCGGTTCTCATAGCAAAATGATCTGCCAAGCGGCTTGCAATGACGTCGGAGTCAGTACAAACTGCTCCATTCATTCAGTGACAGTGCAGGGACGCTGGCAGGGGACCGATAGCCATAGACACGTCAAATCTTCGCCCAGACCTGCGATGGAGTGACATGGAGGCCAATGGTAGACACATACCGCTCCCAGCACTCCTTCTTGCCTTGGCGGATAAGGAGGCGGGCCCGCGCACGCAGCCGTTTGAAGGCGATAAGGTGGTCGATGGAGGGATGGCGCTTGTGACGCTGGAGCGCCCGCCGGCGATCTTTAATCGCTTCAGCGATCTCAGGCGACCACCAAGGCACAGCCCTCCGCCGAGGGGACCCAGAAGAACGGGGAATGGCAGATTCGGCGGCAGTAACGATGCCGGTGGTGACCGATTGAACCACCGCATCAATGTCATCACGAGAGAGAGGCTCAATAGCGGCAGTGGAGGAAAACAAGTCCCAGTCAGCCTTATTCATAGCCCATCTGCTGGGGCGCCCAGAAGAGTGGCGCCGTGGCAGTGACAGAAAGATTGGAAAATGGTCACTACCACACAGGTCGTCATGCACACCCCACTGGACAGACGGCAAGAGGCTAGGGCTACACAGCGATAGGTCAATGGCGAAGTATGTGCCATGCGCCACACTGAAGTGTGTGGAGGCACCATCATTTAAGATCGAGAGATCGAGCTGCGCCAATAAATGCTCAATAGCGGCGCCTCGAACTGTTGCCACTGACCCACCCCACAGAGGGTTATGGGCGTTAAAGTCGCCCAGTAACAAGAAAGGTGGCGGCAATTGGGCTATCAGTGCAGCCAGGACATGCTGCGCGACATCACCCTCCGGTGGAAGGTAAAGACTGCAGACAGTAACAGCCTGTGGCGTCCACACCCGAACAGCGACAGCCTCTAAAGTTGTATGTAGAGGGACAGACTCGCTGTGGAGAGCGTTAAGGACATAGATGCAGACGCCACCAGACACCCTTTCATAAGCTACCCGCTTTTTATAATAACCCAGATAGCCACGGAGGGCGGGGGTGCGCATTGCTGGAAACCAAGTTTCCTGAAGAGCTATGCAGAAGAAAGGGTGAAGGCTGATAAGCTGTCGGAGCTCAGCGAGATGGTGGAAGAAACCGCTGCAGTTCCACTGGAGGATGGTGTTGTCCATGGCTGGGAAAGGCGTGACGGGACGGGGAAGGCAGATTACGCCTCTGGGTCACCTGCTGCCTCCGATTGAGCACCTGTGCTAGTGCTTTCCATGGCGTCGGAGGGACCGGCGAGATCGAGGTCCTCAGCGGACGCCAGGATCTCCACCTCATCCTCAGACGCAGAGTTTGAAGGTTGCGGTGGGACAGGTGCCACCGCAATGTTAGGATGCTTGGGAGCCTTTTTCTTCAACTGCTTTGCACGCTGTGCCTTTGGAGGGCCTGGCTGGGAGGGCCCCACTGGGTCAGTCTCAGGGACTGACGACGAGCGGGAAGCCCTATGACCAGCGACCGGTTGTTGTTTCATAAATTTGCGGGTGTCCGCTTTGGCACTGGGCAAAGCCTGGGAAGGGAGGGCCCCAAGGGACCCCTTCCTAGCTAGAGTAGCCGAAGAAGCCTCACGCTTCTCCGGGGAAGGAGAATGTCTCCAGTGGTTGGGGTGGTGTTGCTCCTGGAGTAGATGGAGCAGGAGCAACAGGTTGGGAAGTGCCCCCCACAACCAAGGGGGCTGGTTCATCCTGACATAGCTGAGAGGCAACAGTACGTGACGACATGGGAGAGGATCGGACCACTGTTGCAGCAGCGGCATAGGTGGATATCATGGGCACAGGATGTAGCCGCTCATATTTCCGCCTTGCCTCGGTGTAGGTCAGGCGGTCCAGAGTCTTATATTCCATTATCTTCCTTTCCTTCTGGAAGATCCTACAGTCCGGTGAGCAGGGGGAATGGTGTTCTCCGCAGTTAACACATATAGGAGGCGGGGCACATGGACTATCGGGATGGGTAGGACGGCCACAATCCCGACAGGTGATGTTGGAAGTACAGCGAGATGACATGTGCCCGAACTTCCAGCACTTAAAACACTGCATCGGAGGAGGGATATATGGCTTCACATCACAACGGTAAACCATCACCTTAACCTTTTCGGGTAAGACATCACCCTCGAAGGCCAAGATGAAGGCACCGGTGGCTACCTGATTATCCCTCGGACCCCGATGGACGCGCCGGACGAAGTGAACACCTCGTCATTCGAGGTTGGCGCGTAATTCATCGTCGGACTGCAGAAGAAGATCCCTGTGGAATATAATACCCTGGACCATGTTGAGACTCTTATGCGGCGTGATGTTAACAGAAACATCCCCCAACTTGTCACAATTGAGCAACCTCCGTGACTGGGCAGAGGATGCCGTTTTGATGAGCACAGAACCAGAGCGCATCTTGGACAAGCCCTCCACCTCCCCGAACTTGTCCTCTAGGTGCTCCACAAAAAACTGGGGCTTGGTCGACATGAACGATTCTCCATCAACCCGCGTACACACGAGGTACCGCGGTGAATATTCTCCACTGCCTTCATTAGCAAGACGTTCCTCCCATGGAGTACCTAGGGAGGGAAACGATCTCTGATCAAATTTCTTCCCGTTGAGGTTAGACCTCGATCGCTTAGAGACTGCTGGTGGAGGCCCACCAGCGATAGATGATGTACCACGCTTCATTGCGGGTCATCCACCCTGATGCCACCTACTCCGACCAAGGGCCCTCCCCACGGGCGCCACCCAGCCGCAGCAAAGGCCACCTGGCAGGACGGCCATTGCCGGGAGTCCCGATGCCCCAGGGAGATGGGCATCTACTCCTTGGCATACGTGGGGAGTGAACGGCGCAGGCATCAGTAGAGTGATCCCTGTGTTGTCAGGGGGCTACAACCAAGAGGGTACATGGCGGCCCCACCACAACGGACTGGCTACCGTGCTGGATCTTAGGTGCAAAACTGTCCAAGGTCGTCATCGCAGGTAAAAGAAACACTGCAGAGTGCAGCGTGGGAATCGCACCCAGGGACGTATCCCCGCCCAAGAGATGGAAAACGAGCGGGACACCATTGCAACGACGAAAAAGCTGGCTAAAGGTCTCAATGCACGACGGATACAGTGCACCATGTAAGGCGCCCTTCCCCAATTGGCTCGCTCTTTGGAATAATTTAGAATTATGGAGGTCAAACCCGAGAGGGGACCATCACATAAGGCTGAAACATTTGAGACTCCTTTTAGTCGCCTCTTACGACAGGCAGGAATACCGCGGGCCTATTCTAACCCCCGAACCCGCAGGGAGGTGCAGATTTGATTTCTGCCTAGTATTAACTGAGTGAAAGCTGCTAACTCTTGGGAATAGGCTAATATTGCTAACAACAAACGACATTAAAGAAAATATATACTGTGAGGGCAATGTCAGAATTCCCAGATTTTTGAATAGGGGTCGACAAGAGGTTCTCGAACTTACACCACATATAGCTCGAACAGCCCGTTTTTGAGCCAAAAATACCCTTTTTGAATCAGAAGAATTACCCTAAAAAATAATACCATATGACATAAGCGTATGAAAATATGCGAAGTAGACTACTTTTCGTGTTGAAGTGTCACTTATTTCAGATACTGTTCTAATGGTAAATAAAGCAGCATTTAGCTTCTGAACAAGATCCTGGACATGGGCTTTCCACAACAGCTTACTATCTATCCGAACGCCTAGGAATTTGAACTGTTCCGTCTCGCTTATAATATGCCCATTCTGTCTGATCAAAATATCGGTTCTTGTTGAATTGTGAGTTAGAAACTGTAAAAACTGAGTCTTACTGTGATTTAGCATCAAATTATTTTCCAAAAGCCACGAACTTATTTCATGAACTACATTATTTGTTACTGTTTCAATATTACACACAAGATCCTTCACTATCAAGCTGGTGTCATCAGCAAACAGAAATATTTTTGAATCACCTGTAATACTAGAAGGCATATCATTTATATAAATAAGAAACAGCAGTGGCCCCAGCACCGACCCTTGGGGAACGCCCCACTTAACAGTGCCCCATTGGGACTGAACATCACTACCACTCTCAATATTGCGGAGAATTACCCTCTGCTTTCTGTTCTTAAAGTAAGAGGCGAACCAATTGTAAGCTACTCCCCTTACTCCATAATGGTCCAACTTCTGCAGTAATATTTTGTGGTCAACACAGTCAAAAGCCTTCGTTAAATCAAAGAAAACACCTAGCGTTCGCAACCTTTTATTTAATCCGTCCAAAACCTCACAGAGAAAAGAGAATATAGCATTTTCAGTTGTTAAACCATTTCTAAAACCAAACTGAACATTTGACAGCAAATTATGTGAATTTAAATGCTCCAGTAACCTTGTATACACAACCTTCTCGATCACTTTAGCAAACACCGATGGCATAGAAATGGGTCTAAAATTGTCAACATTATCAATGTCTCCCTTTTTATAAAGTGGCTTCACTACCGAGTACTTTAATCAGTCAGGAAACCGACCACTCCTAAAGGAAAAGTTACAGATATGGCTGAGAACTGGGCTAACATACATAGAACAATACTTCAATATTCTGCTAGATACCCCGTCATATCCATGAGAGTTCTTGGTCTTTAGTGATTTAATTATTAACTCAATCTCCCTCTAGTCAGTATCATGGAGGAGCATTTCAGGTAACAGTCTCTGAACACTTTTTTCTAAGAGCGCTATATGATTCCCTGTTGGGACTAGGTTTCTATTTAGTTCACCTGCTATATTCAGAAAGTGATTATTAAATACTGTACATATATGCGACTTATCAGTAACACGGACATTCCCACTACGCACTGATTCTATATCCTCCACCTGTCTCTGCAGACCAGTAACTTCCTTTACGACTGACCATATGGTTTTAATTTTATCCTGAGACTTAGCTATTCTATCTGCATACCACATACTTTTTGCCTTCCTAATAACATTTTTAAGCACCTTACAATACTGTTTGTAATGGGCAGCTGCATTTAGATTTTGACTGTTTCTAACGTTTTGATATAATTGCCACTTTGTTCTACAAGATATTCTTATCCCTCTAGTCAGCCACCCAGGCTGCCTGTTTGTGCTAGTACCCTGTTTTAAACGTTCTAACGGAAAGCAACTTTCAAAGAGCAAGAGAAAAGTCTTGAGAAAAGCATTATATTTATCGTCTACTGTATCAGCGTTATAAACATCTTGCCACTCTTGTTCCTTTATAAGGTTTACAAAGGTCTCTACAGCAACTGGATCAGCTTTCCTGAACAGCTGATGACTATATTTAATACGTGTTGCAGCATAAAAATCTTTTAAAGTTAAAATTTGCGCATCATGATCTGAAAGGCCATCCACCTTTTTGCCTGGATCAAAATGTACTTCAAACATGGCTTGATGAGTTCTTCACCTCCAAACCATGATTTCAAGAGTCGAAGGATCAAATAGCTACCCCATCATTGGCAGACTGTAATACATTGTGAAGGAGAATATATTATTGCTGACTTTTCTGTCATGTGTATCTGTTGTGTTTATTAAAGTTATGGAAAAACGCTACAAAATTTTGCACCGACCCATTAAATTAATCGCAGTAATATGTGTAAAATAGTGTCAAACATTTCATTCATTATTTTTAAAAAAGGGACTCATGTTTCCTCATGTTTAAAATTAAAATTTCTCAGGTACAGCAAAGAAAATGATTTGAATATTGTAAGTTACAGGACATTCCGATACATGATGAATTTTTAGTGAATGAAACACATGGCACAAACATTTCTTGCAGGTTCTTGTGCCTAGACGTATTTTTTCCCTTTAAATACAAACCAACTTATCAACTTGTGAACAAGTAAATGCCTCTGTGGTGAAAGTAGTGCGACATGAGGTATCCATAATTATTAAAGATGAAAAGTTGACTCCCTGAGTGATAAAATACACTCCTGGAAATGGAAATAAGAACACATTGACACCGGTGTGTCAGACCCACCATACTTGCTCCGGACACTGCGAGAGGGCTGTACAAGCAATGATCACATGCACGGCACAGCGGACACACCAGGAACCGCGGTGTTGGCCGTCGAATGGCGCTAGCTGCGCAGCATTTGTGCACCGCCGCCGTCAGTGTCAGCCAGTTTGCCGTGGCATACGGAGCTCCATCGCAGTCTTTAACACTGGTAGCATGCCGCGACAGTGTGGACGTGAACCGTATGTGCAGTTGACAGACTTTGAGCGAGGGCGTATAGTGGGCATGCAGGAGGCCGGGTGGACGTACCGCCGAATTGCTCAACACGTGGGGCGTGAGGTCTCCACAGTACATCGATGTTGTCGCCAGTGGTCGGCGGAAGGTGCACGTGCCCGTCGACCTGGGACCGGACCGCAGCGACGGACGGATGCACGCCAAGACCGTAGGATCCTACGCAGTGCCGTAGGGGACCGCACCGCCACTTCCCAGCAAATTAGGGACACTGTTGCTCCTGGGGTATCGGCGAGGACCATTCGCAACCGTCTCCATGAAGCTGGGCTACGGTCCCGCACATCGTTAGGCCGTCTTCCGCTCACGCCCCAACATCGTGCAGCCCGCCTCCAGTGGTGTCGCGACAGGCATGAATGGAGGGACGAATGGAGATGTGTCGTCTTCAGCGATGAGAGTCGCTTCTGCCTTGGTGCCAATGATGGTCGTATGCGTGTTTGGCGCCGTGCAGGTGAGCGCCACAATCAGGACTGCATACGACCGAGGCACACAGGGCCAACACCCGGCATCATGGTGTGGGGAGCGATCTCCTACACTGGCCGTACACCACTGGTGATCGTCGAGGGGACACTGAATAGAGCACAGTACATCCAAACCGTCATCGAACCCATCGTTCTACCATTCCTAGACCGGCAAGGGAACTTGCTGTTCCAACAGGACAATGCACGTCCGCATGTATCCCGTGCCACCCAACGTGCTCTAGAAGGTGTAAGTCAACTACCCTGGCCAGCAGGATCTCCGGATCTGTCCCCCATTGAGCATGTTTGGGACTGGATGAAGCGTCGTCTCACGCTGTCTGCACGTCCAGCACGAACGCTGGTCCAACTGAGGCGCCAGGTGGAAATGGCGTGGCAAGCCGTTTCACAGGACTACATCCAGCATCTCTACGATCGTCTCCATGGGAGAATAGCAGCCTGCATTGTTGCGAAAGGTGGATATACACTGTACTAGTGCCGACATTGTGCATGCTCTGTTGCCTGTGTCTATGTGCCTGTGGTTCTGTCAGTGTGATCATGTGATGTATCTGACCCCAGGAATGTGTCAATAAAGTTTCCCCTTCCTGGGACAATGAATTCACGGTGTTCTTATTTCAATTTCCAGGAGTGTAATTATGATCCTACAGGCAATTTTTATTATACGTTCACAACTTCTTATTAGATGATGGGGAGGAAAATATTGTAGACAGTATCAATTCTGTAAGTCCATCATTTTGTCCATCATCACATTATACTCACTGTGTGTTGTGTTTATCAGTAGCGTTCAGAACTTGAACAGTGCCTACCTGGATTTTGTCAATCTTCAAAGCAGTGAAACATCCTGATATTCAGATACAATGAAGTTATTAAAAGAGATATAATTAGAAGAAAGATACAACATAAATAGTCTACGAGGAATTATTTTGTTATCTTATTCATCTCAGGTCATCTATAACACTTTTAAAAATACCTGTTCTCATTTTTGGGAATAACAACTACACAGATGGAAAAAAAATTCACAACACCAAAACTTAATTAATGCTGAGTAATGAAATTTTGTGAAAAAATTTGTCTAGGTAAAATATTTAAGTGATTAACATTGTAAGATCACAGATTAATAAAGTGTGAGATAAGCCACTGTGCCTTTGAAATGCTGGTACATTAAGAACCGGTGTAGAATGTTAAATACAAGCATGCAAACGACATGCATGCAATGTGTCGTACAGGTGCCGGTTGTCAGTTTGCAGAATGGAGTTTCATGTCTGTTGCACCTGGTTGGTCAATATAGAGACGGTTAAGGCTGGTTGTGGATGACGCTGGAGTTGTTGCCCGATGATGTACCTTATGTGCTCGATTGGAGACAGATCTAGTTATCGAGCAAGCCAATACAACATGTTAGCGAAATACAACATGTCAGCGACCATGTCAGGTTGCAACAACGATATGTGGGTGAGTTATCCTGTTGGAAAACATCCCCTGAAATGCTATTCCTGAATGGCAGCACAAAAGGTTGATTTGCCAGAGTGATGTACAAATTTGCAGTTAGGATGTGAGGTGTGGTGTCACCGCCAGACACCACACTTGCTAGGTGGTAGCCTTTAAATCGGCCGCGGTCCGCTAGTATACGTCGGACCCGCGTGTCGCCACTGTCAGTGATTGCAGACCAAGCGCCGCCACACGGCAGGTCTAAAGAGACGTCCTAGCACTCGCTCCAGTTGTACAGCAGACTTAGCCAGAGATGGATCACTGACAAATACGCTCTCATTTGCCGAGACGATAGTTAGCATAGCCTTCAGCTACGTCATTTGCTACGACCTAGCAAGGCGCCATTACCAGTTTATATTGAGATTGTTATTAATGTATCAACAAGAGTGATGTTCTCCAATTATGGATTAAAGTTAAGTATTACATCAACTACGTACATTATTTATTAGACTCAACTCCTTTAATTGTTCCAGACCTCACGCCAGTCTGCGTGAGCTTAAACGCATGCCTTTCGGCTTCCTCCAAACTCCGTGAATTGGCTCCTGCCAATTCACAACATGAGGGACAGCCATGAGAGTGCTGCTGCTGTCATACAAAATTGCATCCCAGACCATAACTCCAGGTCTAGGTTCACTGTGTCTAGCAAGGAGGCCCTCAACCAGTCTCCTAATAACCAACACAAGGCCATCACGAAACTGAAAATGATGGTGGTTTGGGGTCAGTGGAATGCATGCTACAGGGATTCTGGTTTGGAGCCGTCCCTGAAGTAATTGATTTGTAACAGTCTGTTGCGTCACTGTGGTGCCAACTACTGCTCAATTTGGTGCTGCAGATGCAGTGCAATGCGCCAGAGCCATATGTCAAACATGACGGTCTTCCCTCTTGTCAGTGCCACGTGGCCGCCTAGAGCTCAGTCTTCTTGTGACCGTACATTCTCGTGACTACCACTGCCAGCAATCTTGTGCGGTGGCTACATTTCTGCCAAGTCTTTCTGCAATATAATAGAAGGAACGTTCTGCTTCTTTTAGCCCTGTTACATGATCTCATTCAAACTCAGTGGGGTGCTGATAATAGCATCTTTGTCACCTTGAAGGCATTCTTGACTATACTCCGTTCATCATAAGAATAAACCTCATGCAAACAAATACAAATGCGATGATTGGTCAGAAGCCATAGCACACATACACTGGTGGTCTTACGCTCTCGGAAGTAGGACCTACTTATATATTAGATATATTATTACTAATTTATGTTAAATGAAGATATAAGATATTCAAATGTATTAACAGCTATCAAGGTTTTAATTAATCATGAGTTTAGCTATGTAGTTTTTATTTCAAAAATTGTGCACAGTCACAGCCTCTGCACTGTTGTGCTCTGACTGTTGTGCTGTTGATGTGCAGTATGAAAATGGCTGAGGCTGTTTCCTGTTTCATAGTGGAACATGGTTAAAAAGTGTCAAGAAATAGGTTTTTCTTAATGTTTTTCATAAATTTACAGAGAGAGTCGGCTTTGAAGTTTTCCGAGGGATGGTATTACATTTACTTGAGTCACAAATACAAACAGGTCGTGTAACGGAATCGGTAGTGTAATTGGCTGAAAATCTGCTACAGGTCATGGTTCACTGGTTAAAATCTCATCTAAAACACTGATCTTTCTCATTCAATTTGAAATACTTACAGCCCATAATTGTAAAATTCAACATCATTTTTTGTCAATGAGGCACGTTTTCTTGTTCCTAATTACGTACTGCACTCAAAATTCCTGTTTTCATTTCAAATATAAATTCTTAAATATCTATATTTTATGAAAGACTGTTAATACAAGTTGCTTAAATTAAGTAAACATAAAAACTAAATTTTAAGGCAAAAATAAAAAAACCAAGTATTCTTTACTTGGACTATGTCCATCGTTTTATAACACAGATGTAGGTAAGTGTCACAGAAACATGAAAAACAATCATTTTCACAGCATCGAGCAGATCGTACAGATGCTATATTTTTACACTTGTCACTGTACCATTACAATATGAACCAAACAGAACTGATCTGAATCCAAGTTACAAGATTTCGACCAAGAAGTAACAAGATTGTTAAGCTACCAGACGTACTGAAACTAATGCAAACAGGTTTTTCATGTGTCACTGTCGAATGCTGGCAGGATATAGAACGGCTCATTATAAAAGAAGAGGAGAAAATGTGACACCTGGTTAGCTTCGTGTGTTATCAATGTAGCAATGTACATTATCAATGTAGCAGGTGACACTTCCAGAACTGGAATGTATTTCTCCTAGTCGGATACGGAAGGAGTCAAGAGATTACCAGGAAACTGACTGTAGTTAATACCTTCAGCGGCTTCAATATTCAACAGTACGGTGAAATCCCTGCAGTATGCTTTTGCATCACACACAGCTCACTCAGAAAAGTTACGCTGCATCAAAGTTATAAATTTTCATCACTCCTCTTTGTAATTAGAGCGCTATGTCAGGTGAGAATGAGAGCACTTTATGCTTTCTTTCTGGTCACCTAAGAAACACACGGTAGTGATGGAGTTTTATCGAATATTATTTCATGCTCTTTAAAAATTAAAAGACATCTGAAGCTATATTGTTTCTTTGCTCATCTCTTTTTACATCTGATATGAAACTGCACACAAGTTAGTTGGACCATTAGCTGGGCAGTGCTGTCCCAAGTTAAATGCACCAGTAAAGCTGTTGTCTCACATTATCACTCAATCTATGTGCATGTAACACAGCAAAAAAAATATCCTTATGATCGTACTTGACTTTACTGGTCACAGCTTGCCTTCCACTTCACATGAAGCAAAATCCAATGAGATTCAAGCAAACGTGGAAGAATACATGGCATAATGTTTACATCAGATTTATTCTTATGATGAACAGAGTATAACAATGACTCATCACATTCAGTCTCAAAGGTAACTAACGCTCAAGACAGTTACAGCATGTCTTTAAAGCAAAACTGATTTGCACCTTCATAGTGGCACCGCTAGGATCACTCTTGTGCAACTGGCAAAAAACTAGAAGATATACCATTTTTCAGATGAAGAAACATGTCTACGAACTTCTGTTTACGTCATACAACTCCTCCTTGGTGTTATGATATTTTTTTATTTTTATTTTTATTTTGCGAGTTATTGAATGAGCATATGAAATAACTACTCACACTTTCTGGCACAAATTTCTCCATTTGCGAGGTATAACAGTTGAACTGGACTGGTTTGTTCCGTTGCGCCCAAGAACTTTAGCATTGACATCTAGAGCTAAGAGGGTGTAACGTGTGGTTGATGTCTCAGGAAGATACAGAGCCAAATCTACACTCTCTCCCTGCAAGAAAAGAACCCCATCAAAGAAGCAAGTATGAGAAACATTAGAAGGAAATAAAAATTAGAAACATAACACAAACAACCAAAAATATATCAACCATACTCTGGCTTATAAAGCAGTACGTACTGGGTAATGTTTAATAGCAATGTCAACCACGTGTAGAAAAATATTCAGCATTTAGAACCACAGTTTGCTTGACTAGCGATTAGAAGGAAGAACCAAGTAGAAGAAATAAGGACAAATAACACTCCAAACTCAAAAGAGGAGAAAGATTTGCATAGAATTTTATCCCTGTCATATATATGTGTTTGCTTCTAAAATCTTAACATCACACTGTCAGCTCCCGTCCCATCCATTGCTTAAATGATCTTCCATACACAAAGAAACATTCTCAAAGAAGTTAACAGCTATTCCAGAAAGAAACTAGTAAGAAGATTTAGCCATGTATATATGAGGATGGCAATATTTCACACCTTCCTCTAAAGTTGATGTTACATTATACAGTAAAGCGTTGATTATCTGTTGGTCAACTGAACGACCACTTAACGGAACTGTTACTCTCTCACATGTGACCCCCCCTCCCAACCTCACACCAATGCCAAGTTGCTGACAAAGCAATGCCAAGTTACCTACTTCGATAGTAACTATTTACTCTCTGTTATGACTACTTGTGTCAACTTTGCTGTGTAAAGTAAACCTGCATTATAAAATGCCTAAATGTAAACATACTGTCCTTTTCTTTTTATGAGAGATAAATATGATATTAACGGAAGGTTAGAGGAAGGTGAATCCACAACGAAATTATCATAAGAGAATAAGGATGGTATGACTACGAATTTTAAAGTAAGCACGGGCTCGTTTAAATGTTTGAAATCAAGATGTGGCATTTGTGAGCTTCAAATAGAAGGAGAAAAAAAGGTCTGCTGATACTTTCAAAATCAAGCTAAGGGACATACTAAACAAAGAATACTATTCACTTGAAAATGTTAACAATAGTGATGATGAAACTGGGCTCAACTGGATAGCTTAACCAAGAAAAACTCTGGCTTCATGTCATGATTTAGCAGCACCTAGTCCTAAAATAAGCAAAAAACTCACTTTCTGACAGTCTTTTTGTTGTGTCTATCTGTGACTCAGCATGTCCACTATAAGGTGAGTAGCAATTATCCCATCAAGGATCATATTACTTCTTTAGAGTGTGGTAACACTATTAGTAGCCTCCAACTGCCTATGCTCATCATTGGTAAAAGGAAGAAACCGCATTGCTTCAAATGCATTAATATGACTGCGATGCCTATTGTTTACACCTCACACAAGAATGCCTGGAAGGGTAGTACGATTTTCACGGAATTATTTTGGAAGTTTTTGTGTCCTCTGTAAAGCTCATCAGTTAAAGAAAAGCAAAAGGGAGAAAACATTACTGGTCCTTAACAACACACCAACTGATTCATCAAGTGATATCTCAAACAAAATGGACACGTTGACAAAAGTAGTGTTCCTTCCATGGAACATAGCTTCCCCATTACAGTGTACGGATCAAGGCATTGTAGAGACTTTCAAACAGTATTACAGAAAAGGAAGGTTGTGTAAGCTATCATCATATCAACGAAAAATGATGAAGTTTTGAAAATATAATGTAATTGGATAGGTAAAAAATCTATTCACCACGCAGCGGCAGGAGAACACACATATAAAAGTCCTTTCATATACAAATTTTCAGATCCGGTGGCTCCTTATTCTTGCAGAAGGGTTGACAGGGAAAGTAAGGTAGCAAGAATTTTTCGAAGTACAAAAAATGAATTTATTTCAATAAAATTTACATGCATTGTATTATAGGTCTTGCAGTATTTTTCCACATAATCAGCATTCACCTCAATACATTGTGTCATCCGTGGGGTGAGTTTTTTGATTCCTTTGTCATAGATGTCTCCCGCTGCCTTTTTCAGCCAGTTCTTCGCTTCTTGTCGTCATCGGAAAAGTGTTTTCCATGACAGTGTTCCTTCAGTTTTGTAAACAGATAATAGTCACTAGGTGCGACACCGGAGCTGTGAAAGGAGTAGCTTAAAACATCCCAACAACTCTTGTGTTGTACGAGTGGTGCGCGGTGTGCCTCTGCGAAGTTTCTTCATGGTCTCTCAATATCTTGCAGCATTTATTGTTTAACTTCTTTACAAAAAATCAACACGCAGAGCCCCTTTTCTGTCCCAAAACAATGACACCATGATTTTCTTCACTGTTTGCTGAGTTTTGAATTTTCTGGCTGAAGGAGAATGAACATGACACCACTGCACTGATTGTTGATTGTTACTTGCTCTCTGGAGCACAGTGATAAGCTCAAGTTTCATCTCCTGTCACTACAGAGTTGAGAAAAGCCTTGCTTTCAGTCTCAAATGGTCAAGAAATTCATGAACGGCACTGACTCTTTTCATTTTGAGTGCTTCAGTAAGGATCTTGGGCACCCACCGCGTACGCAATTTGTGATAATTTAGTCTGTCAGTTACGATTCATGAACAATAGTTCATTTTTGGGCAAACTGCATGCTGGTCTTCAATTGTCAAATGGCAATCAGAGAGATGTTCTTCAAATTTCTGCACCATATCATCAGTCACATCAGACAGCTTTCCACTTCTGTCTTCATTGTGAATTTCTGTCCTACCAAAATTAAAATTCCATACCCATTTCATCACTTGCCTTGACATAGTGCACTCTCCATAAACTAAACAATTTTGCAATGAATTGCAGCAGTGTTCATGCCCTTAGCAATTACGTAGCGAATAACAGCACATACTTCGCCCTTGGCACGAGCCAGAATAAGAACACTTCATTTCTAACAGCCCACCACAACACCAATCGATAAGCTACTGATTGTTGGAAATGCTCATTCCTTCCACTGGCTTCATGCTACACGGCAGTGGTGTCCACTTCCCCAATGAACATTCCCTGCTGAAGCTGGATGCCTCGTAACCTTAGTTTCCGAATAACCTTCGTAAGAAGACTGTCAAGGTTTAGGTAAAGGGTTAGAGTTTAGAAAAGTCAGGGGAAACTTAACAGATGGGATGAGATGGAAAGACTGATTATTGGGGGCTGCATCGGATGAGAATTGAAAACCTGAGATCTTAAAGGTGGAAGATAGGGTAATATGCAAGACAGAGATTACTGCTAAAATATCATGCACAGGTTAATAAGAGCACATTGTATGTGATAGATACGGGAGGACGACACCAAAGAATAAATACATCATTAAATGATAGATATACAAAACTAAAACAGAATGAAGAAAGGACTATTACTGTGAAGAAATGCTGAGACAGAAAAAATTAACATAAATTAAGGCCAGGTTGGTGATGAGAAACAAGGACATGTTGTACAGCCAGTTCCCACCTGAGAAGTTCTGAGAAACTAGTGTCTGGGGAAAGAATCCAGATAGCAGGTATGGTGAAACAGGCACAAAGAACACAAGTGTCATGTTGTATTGCTTGGTCTGCAACAGGATATTGTGTGTTGGCAAAATAAACCCTCGGCCTATGCCCATGCATCCTAACTAGGGTGTGTACCAACACCACAAAATATCCTGTTGTAGTGCATGCACTACAACAAGACAGTCCTGACTTCAGTGCCTGTTTCACCATATGCATCATCTGGATTCTTCCCCTGGACACCAGTTTTTCAGAACTCCGCAGGTGGGAACTGGTGCTGCAATGTGTCCTTGGTTCTTGCCACCCACCTGGCCTTAATTTACATTAATTTCTTCAGTCTCATCATTTCTTCACAGTAACTCAGGGTGTCTACGTGGACAAGAAAAAAAAAATCCCGGATTTTTCCCGGATTTCCCGGTTAAAAACGCAATTTCTCCCGGATGAAATTACGTATAAAGCGGGTGAACATACATCCGTGTTAAGTAATAGTATACTTTCCCTCGGAGCTGTAAAACCTATCAGTCCTTTGAATCTTAAAGGTCGTATACCGGCGAAGGACGTCCCAGCACTTTAGGAAACGAAATCCAGGAAAACAATGCGTTTGGAAAGTTGTTTGATGCGAGACAATATGCACAGAGTTTATTTTCGTATTGCGAAAGTATATACACAAACTCCACAAATTACAGCACGGTAGCTTCCGAAACGCTAAAATAGAGATTGCGTTGAGCGATGCACTTTTGTCAGCCAGTCATAGCTCATGTCACGTGACCTCGCTAGCGAATGACGGCAATTATTCAGAGCACGTGGCCTACTACGAGAAAGACAGGCCGCGGAGCGTAAGCTACGAAGGTAGGCCGAGCTCGCTCAATTCAGCAAAGTGCGTTTCTACACCGGTTAACTCATAAGCAGATGTGTATGTACGAACGAGAATTGCATCCTCTATTGGCATCCACTGTTATTAGTCCTACAATGATAGGAAGTCCGTAGGCCTACTAACAGGCTCTAATTTGGCAATTAAAATCGTGCCAAAATGATTATCAGTTGCTTAGAAAAGTCGAGGTGTTCTGGCATGAAGGGACTTGTGACATTGCTCAGTAACACATTATGCACATTTTTTTGAAGGTCAATGGAACTTTTTGCCATCGATTGCATAATTTTTTATCTATGAAAGTACAACATTAAATATGAAAACTAACTTTAAGCTCGGTCTTTTTTTAGCGTGTGTTACACGTTAAGTCATATCAAATACAAATGTGCCGGTAAAATTTTAAATAGTGGAATAAATGACTTATCTTCTGGGCCCGACATTTTTCAAATGGCTGATCCTCAAAGTGTTACGTTTTGAATGAGAGTTATAACACCCTGTGATTTAAGAAATGCACTGCACATTCTCACACGTAACATAAATCATCTTGCGTGGAAATTTACTTCGAAAGTAACGCATCTCAAGCCACTATTCGTAATATTTTCTGGTGATCTGTTAGAAATGTAAACAATTGTGACGTCGCACACATCGAATGCATATTAGTTGTTACGGACGTACTGCATAATCTTCGACCTAAATCCTTTGACACTATTTACCCATTTTCTACGCAACTAAACTTTTATTTTGGTGTTATTCTCTGATTTGTGTTTCATTGCTGCAATATTATTTAGCAGTAGTGGACTAAAGTTCTTTGTCAGCGTATCAGATCTTACACGCCACACCTACAAAACTTTAACTGCAATCTAAAACAACGAAAAATCCCGGAATTCTAAAAAATTCCCGGGTTTTTCCCGGATTTGTCCCGGATGAAAAAATTCCCGGGTTTTTCCCGGAATTCCCGGATGTCCCGGGCCGTATACACCCTGTAACTGTTCCTTTCTTCATTCAGTTTTAGTTTTCTACACATTACATTTTCTGACCTATCTATTTTTCGCCACTCCCCTCCCGCCTTTATCACACACAATGCACTTAGCTTTTCACTCTTATTAACTCATACATGATCTTTTAGCAGAAATCTCTGTCTTGCATATTATCCTATCTTCCACCTTCAAGCCCCCAGCTTTTCAAACCTCGCCCAGTGCAGTCGTCAACAATCAGTCTTTCCTTCTCATCCCATCCAGTAAGCCTCCCCTGACCTGGGATTGTCCTTTTACTGCACCCCTCTTCCTTCCCCTTCAACCCTCTTGCCAGAAGGAGGAGCCACTGACTCCAAAAGCTTGCATGCATAATACCTTTCATGTGTGTGTCCTCCTGCCACAGCTTGATGAGTAGGTTTTTTATCTATCCAATTACATATATTTTTGTAAGTTATTGTTAGAAAGAGGAGAGGAGCCAAAGAAAGTCTGTTACGAAATCACAAAAATACAGATTTGAAAAATGTGTCCTACATGATGGGAGCAGCCTAAGATAGTGTAAGGAAACAGAATCTGAAAAAGTTTGCAATAAAATTTTGTGTATGGTGGGAAGTTCTCCAAGTCTAACTGAAAATGATGAACAATGGAAAATCCAGGATGGAATAATGACAATATTATGGAAAGGATAGATTACTACACACCATATAGCGGAGGTGCTGAGTCGCAGATAGGCATTGGCAGCCAGGGACTGTGGTTGTCTTTGTGTGTTTTTTGTCCGAAAGGTTACTTATCTGACAGTATTTTTGTTGTGCCTATCTACAACTCAGCATCTCCGCTATATGGTGAGTAGTAATTTATCCTTTTCATAATATTGAAAATTATTAACAGAATGATATGTCTGAAATGCTAAATGCACTAAAAGAACTCAGTTGCCATGAACGTGATGAAGAAGTCTTCGACAATGGATGTCCACAGAATGAGGATGAAAATACACCATCTGATTTTGAAGCATTTATGTGTTTATATACTGCCTTGCAATGGTTTGACACTCAAGATGAAAGCAACCAGCATCAGGTATCTGGCCTGAAAAAAGTGCACGACTTAGCTGCTGGTAAACGGGTACGCTTGCTTAGACAGACAAAAATTATGGATATTTTTAGACATTAATTTTATACATATGTACTGTGCATGTAAAATGCATACATATTACATAGTTTATGTTTACTAGGCTATACTATATGCATCTGCATGATATTTGCTTTCGTAGTAATAAAAGAGATTCATGTTACTACAAATTTATGTTGTTTTTATTGGTAAGGGAAAGTATATAGTTCGATTATCCAAATAAACCAGTTTTGTGAACACCCATGTTCCCTAACTACTTTGAATAATTGATGCTCTACAGTAGAACTAAAGTAAACACTAGATAAACTTTCTGACCTTTGTAATATATACCTGATAGAAGTGAAATTGTTAAAAATTACCTGTATCCAGAACTTGAGTGGTATTGTTGCTGGAAGAAAATCCTTGAATGGTAAATCAAAGGACATGTCAAATAACTCGCCACAGAAAGCAATGTGTGCTGAAACAACCAAACATCAGTAAAAGATGTAATTCAGAATTACACATAAGAAAAAACGTAAAAATATCGGAAAGTGAGTTACCATTTTCCTGATTTTGAGAAGAACAATCAATCCAATTGTATTCATTACTTAAGGTTATAAGCTCAAACTCTTTCAACATCACAGAGATCTTCCACGTATATGGCACAAAATGTAAGAGATCAGGCCTTGCCTTGCTTGCCCAGTCATTTATAAGGTCTGCATATAAAATACAGTGCATACATCAGTTAAAATTCCCTCAATATAATCATTAACAGAGCAGACAAAGGTTTTCTGACTGCACACCTACCTTGAAAGAACCACTTATGTGCATAGATAAGGTTCACTGATGCTTTACAACCTGTCAAATTCAGTATCCATTCTTGATGATCATTCCACTTGATAGGATAATGGCACTTCACAGTGAATTCCAATGTTTCACTTAAGACAAGACTACGATACTAAAACAGAAAGAGAAGAAGGGATAGCCAAGATATCTTCAAAAAATTTCTATCATATGATCAGGAAATTTCATAACAGGCAATGAATGTTGATTTATTTTTAAGTAGTCAATAATGAAAAATGCAAGATAGAATATCATATATGTATAAGAGGATGAATCACTGCTCACCAAACTGAGGACAATATCCTTTATTAGATCTAAAAAATAAAACATGGAGCCACTTTCATCACCCGACAGGCTTGCCACAGGACTTTGTTTGACAGCTAAACCTGACTGTATTAAGCAGAAAGCGTCAGGTCAACAACGCATTTGTGCGCACAAATGCAAGTGTGTGTGTGTGTGTGTGTGTGTGTGTGTGTGTGTGTGTGTGTGTGGTGGGGGCGATTGGCGGACAACTAGAAAAGCTATGTATTATCCACTTTTGCTAAGCACCTGCCCTCTCTCAGCACCTTCTGTATTTGGTAAGCAGTAATCTCTCCACATATACATACTGTTTTAATTAAGTTACTAATTGCAAAGACACTTAGAAACAAGTTACTGTACTAAAACAGGGTAGAGGTAGAAGAAAAAACTTAACGTCACAAAAAACAACACTTTTTTATTGTAGTATGCGCTAAGTCTAGAAATTGACAGATATTTTCTTATTCTATCCACGCATGCAGAAGATAACAATGAACATTATTGCTGCTAGCCTGCTACACAAATGCACTGATTATTTACAAATGATTAAGTAGTACATAATAATCTCAATCATGAACTAAATGAGAATAAAAATAAACGAAAAATTTTGGAGGCATATAAATTGCTGTCTTCTCGCAAGTTCTGCATTTCATTTGGACAAAGTAACACTAATTAGTAATTTGTTCAGCAACTTTACCTGTAAGCTTGTGGTAGCTTCTAAGTGCAACAACTGACCAATTATTTTTGTAGTGTAGCCATCTGGTTGAATAACCCATGGCATTGTCACCTCAAGATATGAACCAGCTCCAACATTGATATGGACAGCATTGGTCTCCTGAAGCGAAATTTAATACAACAATAACAAAGATCTGGTGCCTAAAGATACAAATATTTCAGGATATTCCCCTTGTGATGCTTTGTAAATGTGTCATTATTACTAGCAAAAAACAGATATATAAGAAAACTGAGAGACTCTTTAAAAATAAATTGGCAGGTTTTCATTATACAGATACCGAACAAGTCCCTTAAAAAAATGATACCAGTATCGCACACAATTAAAGAAATTTTCAAATTAACATACTTAAAAATAAACTTGTCACAAAGATGCACATTCCATACCTTGTTCTTTGAAAATAGAATATCGACAGTTGCTTCATTAAGTGTGCTGAGCCTTATGTCAAACGACTGAGCCCTTCTCTTCTCACCTGGTTGTGGTGGCTTTGTTACCTAGACATAAATATCAAAGTTTTGCAACTAAATGTTTAGTAAATCATGACTAATAATCTTAAAAAAGAAAATATTCTCATAATCACAAAGCTAAATTATTTTTCTGGAATTGACTAAAAACTATAAATAGTCTAGACACCATTAGATATGTACTGTAACTAAAACAAGATTGTTCCCCAAGATGAACTATCAAAAATACATAGCGAAATCCAAATATTCTGGACCGCTTTTGGCAATATGGCAGTAGTAATAATATTTCAGTACAAAAGAAACAGGAGTGTCTACATCGTTACGGGATTACAACAACAGGAAAAGGATTATATATTACCATGCGTACACACATGTATATGTGTATGCGCATATGCGCGCGCGCACACACACACACACACACAGCTGTAGATCCTTTTGCGCAAAAAACTGAATTACAGCACACACTTTGTAACTGGCAGCATCATTGATTTTCAAAGTCCAGCCACAGTCAAGTGACTAAAATCTCTGGTTTGGTAAATTATCAATAGATGGTACTGCATCTATGTAACTTTTTTCCAAGCTACCAACATTTGAATGTAAACAAATGACCCTTGCCTTTCGAATGCACCTAACATCTCTGACAAATTTGATTGAGCTACCAATGAAGCATTAAATTATATGTTAACTTCCGCAAATTTTGCTAACTCTTTCTTAGTTCTGCATGAAATAACCAAATACATTTGCAACAAACTTGAGTTTGGCTTTCATCTCATTCTTTACACAAATTTTCTTCAGTATGTCATCAACAATTGTGGCACAAATGAAATTGTGGGCTACATTATTGTGCGTAACCATGCATGTCCTATTTTGCTAGTTTAAGATTATAACAAATTTTAATATGAACTAATACTTGGCTGGAGAAAAATATTATTCATATGATGTAATAAGGTCAATCAGATTGCTTTCTACAACAATGACAACATTAACATAATAAAATTTTTTACGATAAAATATCAGCAGCAATAAAATATACAATTTACATGTATAAAACATGTTCATTAGGGGGAAAATGTTGAGATAAATGGCTGTAGATGTTTGTACTAACTATTCCAGCACCTTAACATGACTGGTAACACAAAATTCCTTCAAGGATACAAAGAAACATTGGCTTCATTTACATAATTGCATTTTTGCCACTTATTTGTAGAATATTAACGATGAATTGCTCAACATTTTAAAAGAGTTTGGGTTAAGTAAAAAAACAACAGAAATAATTAAATCAACTTTAACTAACATAAAATCAAAAATAAAATTAATAATTAGTTGGTAACCTGTCAGCAAATTTTGACAGTGAGACAAGGAGACTGCAAGGACCATGAAATTTCAAATTTCATTGTCTGCTTTACAACAATCCATAGAAAATTCAATGAAAATCATTTGTGATCACAGGATTAGGATATGTTAGTATCGTTGAAATTCTTGGTAGCATAGTGAGCAGCAATGATATTTCATGGCCTATGTGCCACCTCATTCTTGCCACATTTACTCTGAACATATAACAAATACTGAGCAAGTAGTTACAGTAGCACTTTGGTTTCAATTTGAAAGCTGAACTTAAAATGGACTACCCTACCCTTATCATGGAATTATCAGTGCCCACTATAGAACAGAAACGGAGCAAATATGAGCCTAATGTTGAGGGTTGAATACATTAGAAACCAGGGTGTCACGTTTACATCAGTACTATACTGGACTCCTTTCTTCATGCTACTCGTCAGCTCATTCTCTCATACTGAAGCTTACGTGAGCGTAAGGTTAATCATGACTTACTACAGACGTCAAGTGCACAATATTATTGTTGCAAGACTATATTGACAGGGCGAAAATGACCAACTATCGGCGTCAGATGGCCTCTAACAAAGCTGTTTTTCGTGAGATTGTAGAGGGTGTTATGTGAAAATTAAGTGATGCAGTGTGGAGGAAAAATTATGTCTGATGAAAGTTTGAGGCTACAGCCATGCTTCAGAAACAGCTAAACAAAATTCGTACAATGCCAACAAAATGGCTGAATTCTTATTTATTCCACATACAGCACAAAAAACAATCATGTTTTGTCAAATGAAAGTAGGACACAGCACAACATCACTGTAATGTCCCTGCAACCAGAAACTGCACTGTTTGTGTTTTCTTTTGGTCAGCTCAACTTGTGTTTATGGGCTAAAAGCCAGTTGTCTAGCTTATCATTCATTTCTGTGCTGACTATTTTCTGTAACTTCTTCAAAAACTACTGTCAATTTATTTCAATAAATAATCACCATTTGATCATCCTCGTGTCCTGTCGTCACAGACCCCCTAACACACTGAAAGTGGGCATATGTCAATGTAACTGTCTGACGTCTCTGAATAGAGATATGCACATGTAGCAGCAATGCTGTGAATCCTTGATTATACTTGCAAACTTGCATATTCGCTCTCCTTCTATGCCTGTATACCGTATTTACTCGAATCTAATCCGCACTCGAATCTAAGCCGCACCTGAAAAATGAGACACGAAATAAAGGAAAAAAAAATTTCCCGAATCTAAGACGCACCTGAAATTTGAGACTTGAAATTCAAGTGGAGAGAAAAGTTTTAGGCCGCACCTCCAAATCGAAACAAAGTTGGTCCATTGTAATATGAGACACAATTTAGGTCGAATGAATCACGATACAGCTACAGTAGTTTGGTTCAAGTCGTAAGCTTAGCAGTTAAGCTTTACCAGGTAGCCATTGCTATGCGTCAGGTGCTCCGTCCGTATTTATACGGGTACCCTTCCTTTTTAACGTGCTTCGTCTGGTTTGAATCAATTGCTTATTTTGCTCTGATCTGATAAGTGCCGTTTTCTTTTTTTTTATAGGTGTTTACGTCACTCTAAGCTTAAGATGCATTACTGTGCTGTGTCATGCATTGTTTGTCGCATTCTGATAGTGCGTGTTTACGGCCAGTCGCCGCTCGCGGCATGGCTTGCTTTTGTGCGCGCTACTGCCGTTTACAATAAAGAGGAATCGTCTCATTAACGAAACAATGGCTAGAGACTGCTATTTGTTGTTACTTATACTGCTGCATTCTTTGATGATGATCAACAAGTACCAAATAATAGACTGCGTATGATAGAATATGTTCTGAACGAGAGTTAGGCGAAAATTTTTCTGCGTTTGAAAATCTTGCGGCCGCTTCTTTAGTACATCAAATTCTGCACAGAAATTAGAGCCATCTTAGATTTAAAAATCTAGTCAGTTGCAGTGCTTCATTTCTCACTGTATCACTATTAGGCATAAGAATAATACGAATATAAACATGACACGATACATATATTCTTCCGCGTTTGCTGTTGTCTCACTCTAGTTTCGTAGTTTATTAGACAAACAGGATTTAAATGAGATAGCAGCAAACATGAAAGAATACATGGCAAAATGTTTATATTCGTATTATACTTATGGTGAATAGAATACTGCATGTGATTCACATTTCATCAGGCTCCTATTAGCAACCATCTCTTCTCACAGGTAGGAAAAAATTCAGAACATAGAGTTGGCCATATTGACAAACATCCCAAACAGTCTTGCCAGTCAGATTTTCGCAGTACATTGAAATTCTGCTACATTTGAAGATGAACAATACGGAATTTGTATTTACTTCATTGGATAATGTATGAAAATGCAGTGGTCAAAACTCGGAGCGGAGAAAAAAAGCTCGTCTTCCACCTTTTTTTTTAAATTTATTTACTGATGCAGAGGTTTTGGCGACAGTATTTATCTTTGTGCCTACAAAGCATGCCTGTGTAGCGCTACATATATTCGACGGCAGAAGTTACTTGTGGCGGCACCTACCAACATTTTTCAGAACTTCCGCTTGCTTCGCACTCGATTCTAAGCCGCAGGCAGTTTTTTGGATTACAAAAACTGGAAAAAAAGTGCGGCTTAGATTCGAGTAAATACGGTAGTCCACTTCTACATGACAACAGACTCAAGCGATGAGTTTACAGTTAAATGGGTAGTTAAGCCATGTCTCCAAGCGTACAGAGACCATAAATTTGAAAACAACTGATCTCTAGTGCCCATATGATGAGATGTAACATGTTCCTCACAAAATTATCATTTTATGATGTGCAACTAACACTATGTAGATCTAGATTTTTCCGATTTTCACCTATTCAGAGGTTCCCAACCATGCCTTGACAGTTTAGATAGACAGGCTTTCCATTAAATTTACAAATTAAAGCCAAGTAGTTTTTATTTACTCATGTGACTCACATCCTGGCCTAAAACTCATCAAATTGCACACAGTCAAGGACTGTGTCTCAGGTTTGTTAAAAGTTATTGTCTAATGTGGTTGCCTGTGATAATGGTGTGTATAATGCAGACTCATATTTGTGTTATCAAAGATGAGAGAAGCTAGAAGGCAAAATTCACTGTTGGCAGAGCCTAATCCTTTTAAATTAAACTCATGATTTCAGTGTAAAAATTTTAGTGATCACAGTTTTATTCACAGTCACCATTCCTCTGGTCAAATATATCACAGGTCAGTCAAAGAGGCATTCCAAGGCTTAAAGTAAGATGTGCCCAACTCATTCCCACAGATATTCATTGTAGGAAACTATGTTACAGTATAAGTCTACTGAGAAAGAGTGTGTGTGTGTGTGTGTGTGTGTGTGTGTGTGTGTGTTGAGGAGAAATATTTAGTAATGTAAAACTAACCTGCAAAGGCTGGTAGTCAGCAGGGAAAAAGAATTTAAACAGATGCTCTCTCTGGCGATCAGCCCATGGACCATAACTGAAATCTGTTCCCTTGCCACACTAGAATAAAGATAAAATATAATGAGAGTGTTATCCCAAACAGCTATCAATAAATTACAAAACTTAAATGTTGTAACATGCTGAAAACAAAAAAATTACCAGAGGGTGAATCTGAGTAAGCAGCAAATAAGTTTTTATAAGTTACTACTACATTTAAGTTTGACAGGTACATATAAACAGAAACAGTGACCGCATTTTTGTCATTCTGTATGAATAATAACATGCGTATGTGGTGATAAATGTTTGTGTGCCAAGAGTAGAGCAACCATTTGCAATCCAAGTTCAAGTGATAGAAAATATGTAGAAGGGTGATCCAGAAAAACCTATTTTTTACAATTTACAAAATTGTTCCTTTTGAACAAATAACTAAATTATTTTATAATACAAATTTTAATATCAGGTTTGGGACAGCTGCATGGAACACGGATGGATAAAAGATACAGACAAATACACAGACTGGGGAAAATACAGCTAAGAACTTTTGTTTCACACAGATCAATAAAAGGAACCTAACACATATACATCTCTCGTGATCAGGACATAGTAAATTAACTGTAATGCTTTCTTCTAAAAATAAACTTGTTACCAATAACCAACGTTAATACTGGCAGTCCCACTCTCTGAAATATCAAATGGCAGTTATAGAACAGAATCATAAATGTCATTTAAAATCTCAAACTTTCATCAAAAAGTATTGCTCTTGTTGGAGCAGAAGTGGAGAAAGTGAAAATGGAGGAGAAATGTGTGGGAAAAAATAAAATGTAAGGCATTTAGGGGGTCATATCTAAAGAATGTATAAAAACTGTATGGGTAACAATAACCAATCATCATGTGGTGAAAACACGGAGCAGCACATGAGAACATGATCAAGAGCTGGAATACAGTAGCTCAGCTTATTAACTAGCATCGTACTTCAGCGCTCTCTCTCTCTCTCTCTCTCTCTCTCTCTCTCTCTCTCTCTCTCACACACACACACACACACACACACACACACACACACACACAGAGGCTACATTGCCCTGTGTTTCTTACCAACCAAACCACTGTAAAATCCCACTTCTAAGAAATCCCATTTTTAAGAAATGCTCCCACTGATCCAAGCAAAACTCCTATAAGAACAATGTTATTCCCTCCCACTTTTAACAAATCCCACTTCAAGAGGAAAAGCTGTCTTTTAAGCAATAAACATGAAGCCTTTTGCAAATGAAAATCTAGTTTTTATGTAATTCCTAACATGTTCAATTAGTTTCAAATTTCTTTCAGTTTCCTACAGGCATACTTTGTGTTGCGTGGTGCAGTAATTGATTCAGTCGGTTGACACATATATAGATAATAGCCAACAACTCAGAGTTTCCTTCATAGTGATCCTGGTAGATGTGTTGTAAGCATTGGAAATCAATTTCCACCCTGCCTAATAAGAATGTCACATGATCAAGTGTCACAGTCTTTGAGTCTTCAAACACAAAAAGTGTAGTTGTTTGTTAACTGAAGTGTTGAAGTTACCAACTCTACTTTTGTGGAGTTACGGCTTGCATACAAAGAAAGCTTACAGATCAACAACAGCTTACATGGCAATGAAATGCAACTTAGCACCGTCTACATGTATGGCATAATCAAAAATTAGGAAGTGTTGTTAAATGCCGAAGATAATGTTTCCTGTGAATACAGTAGCTCACCTTATGAACTGGCACTCTCCTTCAGCTCACATGTACATGCACATGCCCGCCCCCCCCCCCCCCCCCCCCCCACACACACACGTTAAAGTGGTTTCAAGGAATGGGCAGCATGCCTGTAAGTAGGAAATGCTGCAAAAGAAGGCTCGTGAAATTTCCAGAAGATCAGTGTTAAAAATTTTAGTGCATCAAAGGGATGGTTGGAACATTTTCAAAAACATCATAATCTGAAGTGTAAGTGGAGAAAGTGAGGCTGTGATCATAGAAAATGTAAAGTACTGGAAAAACATTACACGTCACAACTGATACAGGGTTATGAGACCAGAAACATCTTCAATGCTGTCTAAACTGGTGTCTTTTATGATTTACTTCCTGCAAAAATGGAGAAAAATGCCACTGAGGTTAAAAAAGGTAAATAACATATGATGATGCTACAGTGTGTAAATAGTGTTGGACACAAAAAGTTGTCACCAATAATAACAGGAAAATTTAAAATTCCCAGGTGTTTGAAAACCATAAAAACAACAGTGTTGTCTGTGATGTCAGAAATATTTACAAGGTTTTTCAGATGTTTACATGTCAAAGTGGATGCATAAGATTGTAATTATTATTAATTTCTGAGGAATGTACATGTTGTGTTCCTTCCACCAAACAGCACAAGCCATCTGCAGCCTATGGATCTGGTCATGGTACACTGTTAAAGCCAAACATGGAATAGCAACTGCACAATCAACTTCAGTTTTTGAGGAAGGAAGTAGTGGGACTAGCCTTCTACAGGCTACGCACATATTTGTTGCTGCCTGGAATTCTGTAACACAACAGACTATGTTGAACTGTTTTCTGAGTGATAATGATTGTTAATACTTTGACATGTCCTATATTATACGTACATTTACTGTACACAATGAAATCTTACAGGATCAAATAAAATTCAGTTCAATTCAATTCACAAAGGTGGGCTGAAGTACATCATTTGCTGTTGAAGACAACATTGTTCTAGACGAAGAATGGGGTAGGATCACTGATATATCTGAAGATGTAACATTCTGGGACTTTGTTGTGAGGACAGTGTCCCGACTTCCCACCCAAGCCTGGCGCAAGTGAAATGTGCGAAAGAACTGTGAGATAAGAGCTGGTGATGACAATGAAGAAGAAGAAGAAGAAGAAGCAAAGGAGGCCACTGCACCAAGTTTCACTTCTGCTATAATAAAATAATAAAAGAAGTGTTCTGTGAAGTGTGTAATAATCAAATATTTAATGCATTTAAATTTGTAGAACAGGAGGTTGGTAATTTTGTAATTTAATAGTACTTATACCACCTAAACGTTGGTCACTCCTTTCATGCACTCTTAACAAAACCCGCATTCAGCAAAAACTCCTTTTAAGGGGAAAAGTGGGAGGGGGGGGGGGGGGGCATTTGGGTCACAGGGATTCATTAAAATGGGGTTTTACTGTATGCTCTGAAGACGATCTGAGTTACAAGATGCACTTCTCACTTCCCCATTCAATACCTCAGTTCTTCCACACTTTCCTCATCACATTGTTTGTCCAGAACTGTCCAGGATTGTTCGTACGGTAATAGTTACAAGACAAACAGAAATGCTACAAAAATAATTGTCATTTCAGATATGTGCATTAAGTCCAGGCATTAATGAAAGTGACCTGGAATCTCTCTGATGTCATAACAATATTAGTTGCTTGCCAACAGTATGACTTATATTCAGAATTTTCCCCAAAACAGGATTCAACTGGTAAGCATAAGTAAGACATTGTTTTAGAATTCATGATAACATTATAGCAATATCCAATGGCAGTTAACACACGAAGGCACCCATGCCTGTGGCATTGATCAGACACACAGATTGAGAAAATAATCAAAGACACTTGCAACGTTCAATAACGGTAATTTCTGACTGTTGGCATTTGTTCAAAAATAAAGAAAATGGCAGTGGACTAACATCAAAATTTAAATACAATATTAATCTAGTACAAATGATAATCTGTGGTATGTAAATGAGCCATAGAGCTTCTGGGACAATATTAATTACCCTTCTTGTTATCCAATTTACTTTCTCAACCTTTAACACTATAATTGTTACACACATCAAATATAAAACTTTTAATATTCCTAGTTAGTAAAAAGTTATAATTCCTATGAGAAAATGAAGTGAATATATAATATTACTCTTTTTTCTGAGTGGCTGTTACTAAATTAAATGCCAACCTTTATGTCCATCCCCCAAATTGGTGGTGCTGATTCAACAATATCCCCATTGGCCAATTGAAGCATTTCTGGTTCTTCCGGAACTAAACCTGCAGGATGGTACAGAATGCTCTTATAGTGTTATGTATGAACATCATAAGCATTTCAAATGGCTGTGAAGCGAGAGAAGCTAACTAAAATACAATTACTTCTGATCATTTCGCACCCTGGAAAGAAGAGTGACACAACTCAAAAATGCAATACTTACGAAAACTCGACTTAAAGAATTAATAATATAAAACTTCTACTGATTTAGTATAAGCTTCTTTAAATTTCAAGTAAGAATTTTTGGCAGTAAATTCCATTATATTTTCTGTGCGTCTAGGGGCACTTCACATGTATTTTTCAGTGACCAACTTAAGATGCCATTTTTCGACTTGTGTCACTTTTCTTGATGGGGCGCAATTTGTGTATGCCTCTTACCTCTTTTTGTATAATATGTGTGATGCAAAGTCAATTGTTTAAGGAGATAAAAATCCATAAAACAAAGTACTTTAGCCCTGAGCTGATGAAAACAGAACAAGTCACAACATTGTGGATAGCTACATAATAACTAATTTAATTACACTACTGGCCATTAAAATTGCTACACCAAGAAGAAATGCAGATGATAAACGGGTATTCATTGGACGAATATATTATACTAGAACTGACATGTGATTACATTTTCATGCAATTTGGGTGCATAGATCCTGAGAAACCAGTACCCAGAACAACCACCTCTGGCCGTAATAACGGCCTTGATACACCTGAGCATTGAGTCAGAGCTGGGATGGCGTGTACAGGTACAGCTGCCCATGCAGCTTAAACACAATACCACAGTTCATCAAGAGTAGTGACTGGCGTATTGTGGCGAGCCAGTTGCTCGGCCACCATTGACCAGACGTTTTCAATTGGTGAGAGATCTGGAGAATGTGCTGACCAGGGCAGCAGTCGAACATTTTCTGTATGCAGAAAGGCCCGTACAGGACCTGCAACATGCGGTCATGCATTATCCTACTGAAATGTAAGGTTTCGCAGGGATCTAATGAAGGGTAGAGCCACGGGTCGTAACACATCTGAAATGTAACGTCCACTGTTCAAAGTGTCGTCAACGAGAACAAGAGGTGACTGAGACATGTAACCAATGGCACCCCATACCATTACGCCGGGTGATACGCCAGTATGACGATGAATACACGCTTCCAATGTGCATTCACCACGATGTCGCCAAGCACGGATGCGACTATCATGATGCTGTAAACAGAAACTGGATTCATCCGAAAAAATGACGTTTTGCCATTCGTGCACCCTGGTTTGTCGTTGAGTACACCATCACAGGCGCTCCTGTCTGTGATGCAGCTTCAAGGGTAACCGCAGCCATGGTCACCGAGTTGATAGTCCATGCTGCTTCAAACGTCATCGAACTGTTCGTGCAGATGGTTGTTGTCTTGCTAACATCCCCATCTGTTGACTCAGGGATCGAGACGTGGCTGCACGATCCGTTACAGCCATATGGATAATATGCCTGTCATCTCAACTGCTAGTGATACGAGGCCATTCGGATCCAGCACGCCATTCCGTATTACCCTCCTGAACCGACCGATTCCATATTCTGCTACCAGTCATTGGATCTCGACCAACGCGAGCAGCATTGTCGTGATACGATAAACCGCAATCACGATAGGCTACAATCCGACCATTATCAAAGTCGGAAATGTGATCGTACGCATTTCTCCTCCTTACACGAGGCATCACAACAACGTTTCACCAGACAACGCCAGTCAACTGCTGTTTGTGTATGAGAAATCAGTTTGAAACTTTCCTCATGTCAGCACGTTGTAGGTGTTGCCACCAGCGCCAACGTTGTGTGAATGCTCTGAATAGCTAATCATCTGTGTATCACAGCATCTTCTTCCTGTCAGTTAAATTTCGCATCTGTAGCACGTCATCTTCGTGGTGTAGCAATTTTAATGGCCATATAATGGATACAACAAAAGATTCACATGCTAAACATAATAAATTGAAATGATGTTGGTAAATGTTATCACAGTAATTATGTTATTTTAAAGGCCTGGAAGATAAAATTCAAAATACTCTCAGAATTTTACGTTGGCTCATCATCATTAATTTCAACATGCAGGCTACACAGAAAATATTTACACTTCCAGTTGTTCACTCCTAATATCTAGAACATACCAGAGAAATCAAAAAAATAAACAACTAACCTCACCTTGTGATCTCAATATCCAGTCAAAAACCATTATCTGAGACTTAGTACTTGTGATCTTAGCTCTTGTTTTGCTACTCAAAGGAGGAAAACAAAACCAGTGCAAATACAATATAACATGAGACAAATTTTCCATGAAAAGAGCCACCTTTAATTGTGTCATCATTTTTATACCTTTTAAATGAAGATAGCAGTTTTAGTATCTCAATGTTGTTTACATAAAATGAAAGTCATTCTGATCTTTTGGACTGCCGACTGTTACATTTCTCAAACATTGCTGTGATCTCTAAGGTCATCTCGGTATGATTGATTAATGGCGTGCTTCTAGGTATTCAGTCGAGTTTTCATTTCCATTTTACGCACAACATTTCATTGACTAGCTTCAGGTTATGTATATTCATTGCCTAGACTCCATTCAGACAGTGACCTACTGCTGGTCCCATACTGCTATTTATGAATGATTGTGAGCGTGTCTCATAAGGTTTACTATGCATTTTGATGGTCTTTTGCTTTTCAGAATCTGTAGTACTATTGCAGCTGCTTCAAAACCTGGGCCATCTATATCCTTCCCTCCACCACCAGCTTTTCTGCAATGCACAGATGGAAGTTATCCTTACAACAAATTCTCCACTCCCAAAATTATCCCAGACTCAACCTACAGTGACCTACTGTCCCCAATACCCTTCGTCCAACACTTCCCACCTACTTTGTCCTATCACCTCCTCCCTATTCACATCCCCTCATCATCACTGTGTGCCACCCTCTGCCAATGCATCTGCCAATCCTTCCCCTTTCCTGCTCTACTCCTATTCCGTGCCCCCCCCCCCCCCCTCCCCACAACTCTCTCTGCCCTACATTGTGTGTGACAGTCTTGCCATGTCTTCATCTAGTCCCTGCACACTTCACCTACAGTGCTCCTCTCTCCCCCCACCCATACTCCGCTACTCTGCTCTCCCTCTCCAAGCCTTGTTTAATTTGAAATGTCTGGCACCACTTAGCAAATTTTCCAACATCTTTATTTCAATAGACTCCTTACTTATGCTTAACTGAAATGTGCTATGTGCACCATGATACGAATCTCCTCTACTTTGTTTCACGACTATACTTGAGACAGTGCTTGGCGGCAGCTTACTTGCTCAGTTGTTTTAGTCAGATGTGTCACTGTTATGACATGTGCGTCTCCTCTATTATTCTAATAGTCTGTACCGTGTAAGACATGCTATATTTTCAAACATCTAAATTGTCTTTAACATTACAAAGATGAATTTTTATTATTGTTGATAAGATGTCAAGTTTAGGTGGAGTCAGCTGATCTCTCTCGACACATGGCCAGCATAAGGTGGATACACAATTCTTGGCTTTTTTTCTCTGACTCAGTTTCAGTCCCTTTCTCAGGTGTTCTTGACTGAGACTGCAATGGTCACTGAGTTTGATGGTCTGTACTCATTCCTACTGAACACTACTCGTAGACGTTGTAATTCTTCAGCAAGGTTCTCTCTGTCTAATAGTGTTTGAGTTCTATGGACCAGAGACTTTAGAACCGCCTTTCTTTGTGATAGATGGTGACAGTTCGAAGTATCGTGTTTCCATCAACACGTACATGACAAAGTTGTGGTATGACCACATGGAACGAAAAATCCTGAAGAACATTTAAACTTTATCCATCCTAATGTAAAATTCATGATAGAACTTTGAAAATAGTGTGACATGCCTTGTCTCAATATGTTAATTAAGAGAAAGCAGGCAGATCCTTGGGCCACAGTGAACACAAAAAACCCACACACACTAATCTCGATTTTCATGCCTTGAGCATTACCATCCATCAAAAGAAATTCAGTGCTAAATACTCTGGTCAACAAATTTCAAACACTATTTCATTCTTTGGTACCTTCCTTTTGGTCTACATATGTCATCCAGCATCTGGTATCTTCTTCTGCCCTTCCCTCTCTTTTCCAGAATAACACCTTCAACTGACTCTTCTAGAAGACAATCTCATCTCAAATTATGCCCTACCCAGGTTAACTTACGGCTCTTCACTGTCTGAAACCTCCCCCGATCTTCTCCAACTCTTCTCAGTACTTCCTCATTCCTGATTATCAGTCCAGCTGATCTTCTCCATTCTGCTCCACACCCACATTTCACAAGCTTCAACTATCCTTTCATCTTACTTGCTTAATGTGCATGTCTCTGCTCTGTACAAGGTCATTCTCCATACTACGTATTTCACTAGTCGCTTTCTTAATTATATGTTTGAACCATTCGAAGAGAATCTTTTCTGCTTTTCTAATACCTGTTGCACCAGCACCATTCTGACTCTGATGTCCCATTCACAATGTGTATCTTAGCTAATCCAAATTCCATAATACTTGAATGCTCCCATCTGTTCTATGGTTTCAGATCCTAAATTCTCTCTCCTTTCCTTTAAGCCTATAATTATGCCTTCCATTTTCTTAGTGTATGCTATAAAGGCTTCATTCAGGTCATTTAGCATTTGAATTACTGCTCTTCATTTTCTGCAAGGATTACGCAAATCTTAAGCATTCAATTTTCCATCCACCTACCCTGACACCTCTTCCCATTCAACTAACTTCTCATTATTTCCTCAAAGTAAATGTTTAATAGGATTGGAGACAGACAAGAGCCATATCTGAGCTCTTCCAAGATTTCATTTCCTACTCATACCCTTGCCTTTTCATTAAAGGACAGATTTGCAATCATCTTCTCTCCTTCCACTTTACTCCCTTTCTCTTCAAGATATCCATCAGCTTAACCTACTGCAATTTGTCACTTTCTCTACAAGATATCCATCAGCTTATCCATCTTCTTTTGAAGATATCCATCAGTTTACCATACTGCAATTTGTCAACTGTCTTTTTGAGGTCTATGAATGCCACAAATACTTCCTTACTCTGTTCAACCTACCTCTCACCAATAGAGCTCGAGGTCCAATGGCACCTTGTGCCCCTTTTCTCCTTCTGAAACAATATTGTTCCCTTCCAAGTGTTTCTCCCAGAATTCTATATAGCCTTTTATTCACAGCCCTATGGAGAATTTTAGCTGCCTGTAATATTAGGCTTTGGTCCAGTGTACTTCAAACATTTTAGATTGTCAAATTGAGCGGGTGGTGAAGTAGAATTCAAGAACATCTGAAAAATAGGTTGATATTGTGACAGAGAAAGAGAAATTATGAATCACTTATCTACCTTGTGCTGGCCTAACATCTAGAAAGATCTGTGGACTCATACAGAAATATGGCATCTGATGTATTTCACAATGGTCAACAAAGATAAAAAGGTTCTTTGTAATGCTAAAGATGATCTGGGTCTCCAAAAGCCAGGTGTGTACTGCATTCCGTGCTAATGTGGCATGTTTTATGTGTGGCAGACTATAAACACAGTTGAGAGAGCTGCAAGGCACTTCAGTGACACATCTGACTAAAATAACCAAGCAAATCAGCTGTCACTGAGCACCACCTCAGATATTACCATGAAATGAAATACAACGAAACCAGTATGTGCTGCAAACAAGTTTCTGGGACAGTATAATTAGAGAGTCTAGCAAAATAAAGATGTCGGAAAATCTAATAAACCAGTACAGAGATTTCTATCTAAACAACACTTGGAGTCAAGTACTCAATTCATTAAGATCTTGCCAGCCATCACATTTACCACAGCTGGAAAACATAGAGACAATGTGCACTTCAGGGGCTCTGAAAAGCAGAAGCGCATCAAAGAGCGGAATGGGCATCACAAGTCGAACTCACAATATACATAATGGCAAGAGACCAACAACAGTTCCCAGTCTGGTTGGAGTTCAGGCAATGAGTACACAGAACTGCACGTAACTTGCAGCACCTAAAGAAGACGGCTGGTTCGGTGGAAATAACAACTTGGATACTATGACTGGTCACTGAAATATTGGGCATAAAATGGAAATAACAACTCAGCTGTATACCCAGAAGCCCACCATTTTTCAAATACCCCTGTTTGGTCTGGTAACATGTGGAAGCTATATGATATCAAAAAGGAGAAGTTCTGTTTCAACCCATGCAACTCCAGCATTAGTCTCAAGAGATAGTATGAGAGACGATTAGTTGGCTAACTGTATTGATTGTAAATTCAATTTTTAATGTATAGTGTCAAGAATGGTTTTTCCTTTCACTCGTTAAGTGATGTGAGTGCATAAAGAAATAAAGAAGATACTAAGTGGTGAAGCATTTAGTGAAATAGTGATTTCACTGTAGAGACCTGATGAATCCCAGATGTGTTGAGCAATATTTGCACAATACTGTGAACAAGATTTTGGGCCTTCATTTTTGTGCCCTATGATGAAAACCTCCATGCATATCTTGGCATTTTTTTCTCAAGAGTTTTTCAAAGTAAAACACAGAAACTAATACTTGCTCGTCATTTTACTGAGCACAATGTGTAGTTTCCAAGTGAAATTAACATTTTTAAGTATTTGTACCTAAATGACACTCTACATGAATTTCCATCGAACTTTTACATGCTTTCTCTGAAAATTCTAACCTCCCTCCCCTCCACCCCTTTTTTAAGTATTCATTTCAACAATGTGAAGTTGGTATTACCTACAAATGAAAAAGAGCTCAAATCTTGACAGTTCACATTATACTGCAAGTTTTCTAGAGACTCCTACAATTTAATACAAAATTCTGTGGCATTTTTCCCTGGAACTTACAGAAATACATACAACTAGAGGGGCCAATTTGCCATCAACTCTGAGATCATACAGAGTGAATCAGGAAATCAACAGAAGGAAGGCATCTTAGGAAAGCAGCCATATCCCTTCTGAAGGTACTATCATGATAACCCTTCAACGATAGAGAATTGAAAACTGTTTTTATTGCTCAAAATCCTTAGTCTTCACAATTGTGACAGTTCACACAGATTCATTATCCAGGCCATTTGGAATCCTAATCCAATGAGTTTTAAGAACTGTGGAGATGGAAACTGAGGCCCCACCAACAAATGTGTGACTCTCATTATTCATCTGGCCATAACATCACTAGTCTCCTTTCCTTTGGATAAAGAGTTCTCGGTTAGCTTGCCATGTCAAATTCAAACATGCCCTCACTCTCCCAATGCATATCACATTAATGCAAATGATACATGAGCAGACATCACATAAAATCCCAAGTATTTGATGAATGGATCCATCATCACCTTCTTTGCAGCAATTACCATACTTTTATCTCTTTATTAAATTTTCCTAGCATTTCGTTGGTGGGGCTGTTTTTCTTCTGTTTTATTCCACCTCATTTTATTTTTATCACTTGGCCTCCGTTTTCTCTTGGTACTTTAGATTTCATCTTTGCCTTGAGAATGTCTCAAACTCAGCATTAGTACTCAAGGATTTGAATCTCAGTTGTCAAGCCATGTAAAAGGTTGCATTAACATTCAGAAAAACATGCAAACACAGATCACAGCAAAAATCAACTGGAAAACAAAAATTGTATATTGTGTGAGAAAATAATTGGAATAACTCTCTAAGGTAACACAAAAGAAACATTCAAAAATGGACTACCCTAGTTTCCGAGTATTCTGCATTTGAGAAATCTTTCACGCACGAGGATCGTACAAACATACCGCCGTTTGAGTCTCGTACAGATTCCCGTATGGAGGACATAGTGATAGACATCCCTGGGGTTGTGAAGCAGCTCAATGGGTTGAAAATAAATAAATCGCCAGGTCCTGATGGAATTCCAATTCGGTTTTACAGAGAGTACTCTACTGCATTGGCTCCTTACTTAGCATGCATTTATCGCGAATCTCTTGCCCAACGTAAAGTCACGAGCGACTGGAAAAAAGTGCAGGTGACGCCTGTATATAAGAAGGGTAGAAGGACGGATCCTCAAAATTACAGACCAATATCCTTAACATCGGTTTGTTGCAGGGTTCTCGAACATATTCTCAGTTTGAATGTAATGAATTTCCTTGAGACAGAGAAGTTGCTGTCCATGCATCAGCACAGCTTTAGAAAGCATCGCTCCTGCGAAACACAACTCGCCCTTTTTTCACATGACATCTTGCGAACCATGGATGAAGGGTATCAGACAGATGCCATATTCCTAGACTTCCGGAAAGCGTTTGACTCGGTGCCCCACTGCAGACCCCTAACTAAGGTACTAGCACATGGGATTGGTTCCCAAATATGTGAGTGGCTAGAAGACTTCTTAAGAAATAGAACCCAGTATGTTGTCCTCGATGGTGAGTGTTCATTGGAGGTGACGGTATCATCTGGAGTGCCCCAGGGAAGTGTGGTAGGTCCGCTGTTGTTTTCTATCTACATATATGATCTTTTGGACAGGGTGAATAGCAATGTGCAGCTGTTTGCTGATGATGCTGTGGTGTATGGGAAGGTGTCGTCGTCGAGTGACTGTAGGAGGATACAAGATGACTTGGACAGGATTTGCGACTGGTGTAAAGAATGGCAGCTAACTCTAAATATAGATAAATGTAAATTAATGCAGATGAATAAGAAAAAGAATCCCGTAATGTTTGAATACTCCGTTAGTGGTGTAGCACTTGACACAGTCACGTCGATTAAATATTTGGGCGTAACATTGCAGAGCGATATGAAGTGGGACAAGCATGTAATGGCAGTTGTGGGGAAGGCAGATAGTCGTCTTCGGTTCATTGGTAGAATTTTGGGAAGATGTGGTTCATCTGTAAAGGAGACCGCTTATAAAACACTAATACGACCTATTCATGAGTACTGCTCGAGCGTTTGGAATCCCTATCAGGTCGGATAGAGGGAGGACATAGAAGCAATTCAGAGGCGGGCTGCTAGATTTGTTACTGGTAGATTTGATCATAATGCAAGTGCTACGGAAATGCTTCAGGAGCTCGGGTGGGAGTCTCTGGAGGAAAGGAGGCAGTCTTTTCGTGAATTGCTACTGAGGAAATTTAGAGAAGCAGCATTTCAGGCTGACTGCAGTACAATTTTACTGCCGCCAACTTATATTTCACGGAAAGACCACAAAGATAAGATAAGAGAGATTAGGGCTCATACAGAGGCATATAGGCAGTCATTTTCCCCTCGTTCTGTTTGGGAGTGGAACGGGGAGAGAAGATGCTAGATGTGGTACGAGGTACCCTCCGCCACGCACTGTATGGTGGATTGCAGAGTAAGTATGTATGTAGATGTAGAATATAATAGAGGGAAACATTCCACGTGGGAAAAATATATTTAAAAAGAAAGATGATGAGACTTACCCAACAAAAGCGCTGGCAGGTCGATAGACACACAAATAAACACAAACATACACACAAAACTCTAGCTTTCGCAACCAACGGTTGCCTCGTCAGGAAAGAGGGAAGGAGAAGGAAAGACAAAAGGATATGGGTTTTAAGGGAGAGGGTAAGGAGTCATTCCAATCCCGGGAGCGGAAAGACTTACCTTAGGGGGAAAAAAGGACAGGTATACACTCGCACACACACACATATCCATCCACACATACACAGACACAAACTGTCTGTGTATGTGTGGATGGATATGTGTGTGTGTGCGAGTGTATACCTGTCCTTTTTTCCCCCTAAGGTAAGTCTTTCCGCTCCCGGGATTGGAATGACTCCTTACCCTCTCCCTTAAAACCCATATCCTTTTGTCTTTCCTTCTCCTTCCCTCTTTCCTGACGAGGCAACCGTTGGTTGCGAAAGCTAGAGTTTTGTGTGTATGTTTGTGTTTATTTGTGTGTCTATCGACCTGCCAGCGCTTTTGTTGGGTAAGTCTCATCATCTTTCTTTTTAAATATATGTAGATGTAGATGTAGATGTAGATGTAGAAGCTAGTTTTTAAGATCTTTTGCTATGGTTAAATAGTCACTGTGTACAGTGTTATTATAAATATGCTAGATTTGACAGAGTGAAAAGTCTCGCTGTCAGAGTGTAAATTATTATGGTTTGTGTGGATGTGTGTGTAGTGATATAACAACTGGACATAAAAATGGAGGCAGATAGATGGACACTAACCGAAAAAAGCTGCTTATACTGTCGCAAGCCAGCACCCAGCATTATGTTAGCAATAATGATGTAACTTCCTGAAATTACCTGAAGATGAACCTGAAAAGGTTCGAAAACCGGTTCATGGAATAAAATATAATTATTCAAAAAGTGACTGGTTGCAGTTTTGTATAACTTATTTACAATTTTGTTTTCTCTGATGACACAACTATCATCACAGATGGGAAGATTAATAAGCACAAAATTCACATCTGGGGTTCGAAACAGCTTTCCAGAACATGTCAGAGACAGTAAAAAGCTAAATGTGTCCTGCATGCTACTGAAAGCCTGCATAACTGAACCATTTTTATTCACTGAGCAGTAACAGCAAGTGTTTTTCTGAGCGATTTGCTGTCCCTCTGCTGATCCCTTCACCCAAACGTGATTTTCCGACAGGACAGCGCACTAGCACATAGGATTTTACAAGACCACGACTTCCTGGACAGAATACTTCCACATTGACGGATAGAACATGATGGACCAACCAGTGGCCAATCCAATCTCCAGACACAGTCCCTCTGGACTTCTCCCTCTGAGGTTACGTGAAAGATAATGTGTATGTCTCCCCTTTATGTGACCTTGGCAGAACTGTGGATGCAACAGCCTCCAACATGCCAGACATACTTGTGCACACATGGTTCTCTTTCCTCCCGCCTTTTTAACTGCATTTGTAAATCAGGGAGGTTCCTTGTAGTATCTCAGAAAGAGAAACTGACTAAAATACTGGAATAACTATTGTCACAAGGTAACTGAATAAATATTAAAATATATGACTCATTAAACTTGAAATGATAAAAATTTATTTGCATACCTGCTTCATCCATGTAAAAATACAGCTCAATATTGTTAGAGGATAATACCACAAATCCTTCCCCCATGTAACGTGGAGGATCATCTACCATTCCTGTATATTTTGGACTTGGTGCCAATATAACCTAAAACAGATGACACAGCAGTAAAAACAACACTGCCTGACTAACATTCAATAACTTATGTATCTCCTAAGTTATTCTCAGTGACCAGCTGATATAGATTAAAGTGTGGCACACTAGCTTATGAGACAGGATGGTGAGCCAGCCCAGATTGAATCTGCACAGCAACTTAACAACCATTTGTTTGTACACCAACACACCTGTGCGTAGCTTTTGTGCTGTTTTCCATATTCAACTACGCAAATGCTTGGCTAGTCCCCTATCTCTGCCTAGAAAAATAAGATAATCAAATGGTTAAAACATGTATTCATTCAATAACTGGGCTCTGGGCTACTGGTTGCATGTAACTTATTATCAACGATTATTAAGGGATTATGGTAATGATGGCAATGTGAGTTCTATCAAAATATTACAAAGTGTTGTATTCTAAAGATCACCGCTATCATCATATTTTACCCAACTTCTCAAGCATGGCACACAAGTACTCATACCGTATTTACTCGAGTCTAAGCCGCACTCGAATCTAAGCCGCACCTGAAAAATGAGACTCGAAATCAAGGAAAAAAAATTTTCCGAATCTAAGCCGCACCTGAAATTTGAGACTCGAAATTCAGGGGGAGAGAAAAGTTTTAGGCCGCATCTCCAAATCAAAACAAAGTTGGTCCACTGTAATATGAGACAATTTAGGTCGAATGAATGACGATACAACTACAGTAGTTTGGTTCGAGTCGTAAGCTTAGCAGTTAAGCTTTACCAGGTAGCCATTGCTATGCGTCAGGCGCTCCGTCCGTATTTATACGGGTACCCTTCCTTTTTCACGTGCTTCGTCTGGTTTGAATTGATTGCTTATTTTTCTTTGATCTGATAAGCGCAGTTTTCTTTGTTATAGGTGTTTACGTCACTCTACGCTGAAAATGCATTACTGTACTGTGTCATGCATTGTTTGTCGTACTCTGATACTGCGTGTTTAAGGCCTGTCGCCAATCGCGGCATGGCTTGCTTTTGTGCGCGCTACCGCCGCTTACAAATAAAAAAAAAAAAGAGAGAGAGAGAGAGAGAGAGGAATCGTCTCATTAGCGAAACAATGGCAAGAGACTGCTACTTGTTGTTACTTACACTGCTGCTTTCTTTGATAAAGATCAACAAGAACCAAATAATAGACTACGTATGATAGGAGATGTTCTGAACGAGAGTTTAGCGAAAATTTTTCTCCATTTGAAAATCTTTGCAGGCGCCTCTTTACTACATTACATTCTGCACAGAAATTAGTCATCTTAGATTTCAAAATCTAGTCAATTGTCTCGCTTCATTTCTGACTGTATCACTGTTTAGCATAGGAATAATACGAATATAAACATGACATGATATGTATATTCTTGCGCGTTTGCTGTTGTCTCACTCTAGTTTTGTGGTTTATTACGCAGACAGGATTTAAATGAGATAGCAGCAAACACGAAACAATACATGGCAAAATGTTTATATTCGTATTATTCTTATGGTGACGAGAATCCTGCATGTGATTCACAATTTATAAAAGTTCCTATTAGCAACCATCTCTTCTCACAGATAGGAAAAAATTCAGAACGTAGAGTTGGCCATATTGACAAACATCCTAAACATTCTTGCCAGTTGGGTTTTCGTAGTACATTGAAATGCTGCTACATTCATAGATGAACAATACGGAATTTGTATTTACTTCGTTGGATAATGTATGAAAATGCAGTGGTCGAAACTCGGCGCCGAGAAAAAAAGCTTGTCTTCCACCATTTTTTTTTTTTAATTTATTTACTGACGCAGAGGTTTTGGCGCCAGTATTTATCTTTGTGCCTACAAAGCATGTCTGTGTACATATATTCGACGGCAGAACTAAGTTGTGGCGGCACCCACCGACATTTTTAAGAACTTCCGCTTGCTTTGCACTCGATTCTAAACCGCAGGCGGTTTTTTGGATTACAAAAACCGGAAAAAAAGTGCGGCTTAGATTCGAGTAAATACGGTAATCCTCACCCATAATTATAAATTGAATGGTCTAGATTTTCTATGTAAAAATCATTCTACATAATTTCTTTTCTTCAAAAAGTGCCAGAGCTGTACTCTTGCTAAGAAAGCTTTCACAAGAGAGAGAAGCATACAAATAACTTAAAAGCAGGAGACTAAAAATGCATTGTACAATTATTCCAGTTGCTGATACATACATAACCGACAGTGTATCATGTCAGAGGTTCCATGAGAATGCTTGCAGATGATGCTCCTGTACTGAAGGGAGAAGCAACGCCATAACATTGCAGTGAAACATACAAAGACTTGCAGAGAATCAAAACTAGGTGAGCCATGCGGGGTAGCCATGTGGTCTGAGGCACCTTGTAATGGTCCGCGCGGCTTCCCCCGTTAGAGGTTCAAGTCCTCCCTTGGTCATGGGTGTGTGTGTGTGTGTGTGTGTGTGTGTGTGTGTGTGTGTGTGTGTGTGTGTGTTGTCCTTAGCATAAGTTAGTTTAAGTTAGATTAAGTAGGTACCGATGACCTCAGCAATTTTGTCCCATAGGCTGTTAACACAAAAACTAGGTGAAAGTATTAGCAGATGATCCTCAACATAAGCTGATGCACACAAATGGGCCAAAACACCTTTTACTGTTTGGTAAATGACTATGAATCAATAACTCGAAATCATCAAAAGTGTTAAATATCTAATTAAGTAGGCATGTGGAAAAATTTAAGTGGAATGTCTCAATAAAATTAGTAGGAAAGGCAGATGCCTGCCAAGGATTCAGTAGAAGTATTCCAAGGACATTAAATTTAACTATGATTGCATTAGCTTACAAAATCAATCTATGACCAAATTTTGAGTTTTGACAATCAACCTGAAAGGAGAGAGCAAAGATCCAATGGGACCTCCTGCCACAAACTATAAATTTTTGGAGTGCAGAAGTAGACGTAGATGCAGGTTTAGATGAATCAAATCATGCAGGATGTTCAAAAATCTCAATGCGCATAATAAAGCACTCGTAACTACAGAAAGAGAGATGCAACTGATTTAATCTTACATGAAAAGTTAGCCCCAAAGTTTGTTTTGAAGTGTAAGGATTAAATCTGAATAACAGCGCATAAACAATGGTTAATGTAACAGGGTACATGCCATTTTAATTTTTTTTTTTTAATTTTCTCTGCATATTAGTGTCAGTGCTACGTCACCTGACCAACATCCCGATAGAAGAAATACTATAACATCCCACTGCCCAGCAGCAAACTTTTGCGGATCAACAGCAGGCTCTCGCCACCACACTCAAATCAAGTGATGTCTGTGTGTTCAATGGCAGATTACTCTCCCGTCAGTGCAACACTCGCCCTTTCCAGCATACGATGAATCTGATAAAGATTGGGACTCCAATGAGACATGGTTACACCAACATTTCCAGGTTTTTTGCGTGGGCAATGCAAACCTGTGTAGGGCTTTCTTTCTTTCCTGCATTTTGTCATGCATTTACCAGTTGTTGTGCCAGCTAGCACCTTTGCAAGAACTAGCCAGCTTATCATTTGATGAAACGTGCAAGCTTCTCTCGAATTTTACTGTGACAGAGTGCATGTCATTGTGACGTAGAATTTTACCTTTGCCATAAATGCCCAAACTAATCTTACAAAGCTGGGCTGAGGAATTAGAAGTGTTGAACTGTTGTGAATCTGTCACTAGTACCCATCACAAATCCTCACAAGGTGAACGATATTATTCATCTGGCCCCAGATAGGAAAGTCTGTGAAAAAGCACTTCAATGTGATCCAACACTTACAGATGTGCCCAATACAGCACTGTCCTTTGAAGTGTCATGGGCTGCAAGCGTACAGATTGCCACACGGAAGGAGGTGCCGGAAGTTGCTCAGTCAACTACTGTTAGGCACACTACAAGTGTTCAGGATGACGGGAAAGTCATTGCAGTAGTACAGCCACAGCAGAGACAAGCCGCGCCACAGCAGCGGCCATGTGCTCCCTTTCCATCTTGCTTGTACTGTTTGGTCCAACATGAGCAAGCTGTGTGCCCTAAGCATTGGGCAGTTTGCAGCAAATGTCAAAAGAAAGGCCACATTGCATTGGTCTATAGCTCATCTTCAAATGTACCAGACACAGAAGTACCAATGGACACAAATTGTATCTCTACAATGACTGCTTCCCCAAACAAATAGTTTATTGACTTGCGCGTGTTTAATAACTGCTAAAAATGCAGGTGGACAATGGAGCTACAGTGACTTCAGTAAACGCACACACATACAGGGATTTGGGCTCCTCTCCCCTCACACAGGTTTCGTGGAAGTTGGTTAGCTACAATAAACAGCAGATTCCAATCCTAGGTTCAGTTCTCCGTTCCTGTCTGTTACAAATCTGTTATCTGCCCTCTCACTTCCCTTGTTGTGTATCATTCCCATACAGCAGACCTCTTTGGGTAGATGTGTTTAACACTTTCAGTTTCTCCATTGCTGATGAGGTAAATTTAGTGACATATCAAGTTCCGTATCAGCAACTGGAGTCCCTCTGCTCTGTTTTCCTCTGGGCTAGGTTGTGCTACCGATTTACAGACCTACATTGGCCTTGTTTCTTTTTTTTTTTTTTTTCTTTTTTCCAGGTGCAACAGCTGCCTGTCACATTGCATGACTCTGCCAAGGCTGAATTAGACCATCTGACATCGCTCATTGTCATTTGGCCTATTTCTTCCAGTGAATGGGCTACTCCACTAGTCATGGTTAAGAAACCGAAGGGTAAGCTTTGCCTCTGCAGCAACTTCAATGTCACAATTAACGCACAGTCTTTGACAGATACTTACCCTTTGCCTCACCCTGATGAGTCGCTCACAAAATTGTAAGGCAGCAACTACTTTTCCAAGATTGATTTGTCGGATGCGTACCTCCAGTTCCTCTTGACTGAGGCCACAGGGCACCTTCTCATTGTTTATACACCTTTTGGCCTCTGCCAATATCAACATTTGCCTTCTGGTGCCACTAGTGCACCTGCAATTTTTCAGTGTTTTTTAGAATAGCTGACAGCCTTTGTATTCAGCTCCATCGATTAACTTGATAATATCATTGTTTCGAGTTCTTCCACCGATGACCACCTTAGAAATCTCCAGTAGTAGTATTCTGGTTCTTCCATTGAGGACCATCTTCGCAATCTCCGATCATTGTTTTCTATTTTGCAGTCTGCAGTCCTCAAGTACAATCCTGTCACATCTAAATTTTTTCAGCCATCAATTGGTTACCTAGGTTTAGAGATTTCTCGCAAAGGGGTCAAGCCGTTGCATCACCATGCTGACGCAATTGCAGCTTTGCCACAACCAACCTTCATTAAGGAACTGCAAGCATTTCTAGGTAAAGTTGCATACCACCACAAGTTTTTACCCAATGCATCCACTGGTGCTTGGCACAGTGTTGACACACAAATACGCAGATAGGTCTGAACAACCCTCACTTATGCTTCTAAGACTTCAATTCCCACTCAACAGCGGTATGCTCAGATTGAAAAGGATGCTTTAGGGATTGTGTTCGCCCTCAAGAAATTTCACATCATCTTGTATGATTCTAAGTTCCACTTAATCACAGATCACAAATCGTTGTTGGCTCTTATTAGCCCTGCGGCTTATGTGCTGGACAAGGCAGCACACTGTTTGCAGTGGCAGGCTCTCTTCCTCTCCTGTTATCATTATCAGATCCATTACCGGTGGACTGCACTACACGCCAACACTGATGCTTTACCTCATCTTCTGACTGGATTGATCCAGCATTCGATCAGGATGAGTTGCTTTGTTTCTACTTAGATATTGAGAACAAGAATGTGGTCAACGATTTTCCCATCACTAGTGTCATGATAAAATTGGCAATTTCCGTAGATCCTGTACTTAGTCAGGTCCGGTCCTTTGCGCAGCGTGGTTGGCCGGAAAAACCCCAAGGCCATGCCTCGGATCCCTTGTGTAAGTAATCCTCCCTCCAGCACCACACTTCTGTGTTTGCAGGGGTTCTTTTGTTAGCTATGGAGGACGTTGCTCCCCGGGTGGTGATTCCCACTTCCTTGCGCCGTAATGTACTGTGGCTTCTGCACGTTGGTCACTGCGGGCCCTCTTGTACCAAATCTTTGACCACCTGGCCTGTGTATTGGCCGGGCATACATGGGGACATTACACAGCTTATCACCACTCGCACCCACTCACTGTATTCAGCAACATGCAGCCATTCAGGCTGAAAGAAACTCTGAAAGGGATCAGATTTCGGAATAGGAAGACATTATGTACAATTCGAAGAGCAGCTGCACACTGTACCAAAAGAGGCTTTCCAGGATGCTTCCAAGAATGGCAGCAGTGTCAGGATAGGTTAGCAGAAACTGAATGGGATTAATTTGATGGTGACAATTATCAAATAATTGTACCTGAATAATGACTGATTTTATAAATAATAATCAGACACTTTTTGAACATCCCTTGTATTTCAGTAAATGACTATCACTTTCTTTATGGAGTGTCATACAGAAAACTCTACAAATACAGACAAAAATGAAATCAGGTTCATTTATTATTTTAAATATGTAATAAACTTGTCAGTACCTTGAAATTTTCTCCTTTACATTTGATGAAATGCATAAAATGATCCAAACGGGATGCTGCTGGCTTTGTAGAATAAACAAAGTGTGCTTCTTCAACATTAATAGACAATGTAGTAGGTACAAGTCGGTTACCAAAAACAACTCTTCCCTGTTAAACAAACATGACAGTTAATTTATTATTTATATACTATTGTCATTATTACAGAAAAAAAGCAAACACTTTACTCAATCTGACCAAATGAGCTAGAGTTAAATTATAACCTACAGCATTCAAAAGCCAATACCAATACTGGGATAACTTATGAGGAGGTCTCCAGAAGTAGAGTCATTTGCGAGTAACAGACTAAAAATAATTGTGTGACACTCTAGAGCAGTGGTTCTCAAAGTTTTTTAAGCTTCAGGCACATTTAAAAGGCCGCAAATAATTGTGCGCACACTATATACACTTTTCTGAGGGATATTTTACAACAGTCAATACAGGAAATAAATACTGTGATAAAATAACAATTAAGTCATTTTATTTTGAATTTTGCATAAAGACTACAGAAAATACAACTTATATTAATAAAAAACATACATTTCACAATGTGTACAAATAATTTTGGTATAAAAAAATGAGAGAGATTCATAAAGCACGATTGTCACCCTAATGCAACAGCCGAGCGCCATGTTGCCTCCTACCCTGCCAAGGCAAATGGTAAGAGAAACTATTAAGTGAAATGTATTTAAATGAAATAATGCAATCAAACTAACGATTAATTCAAATTATAGAGAAAAGTAATAATGCAATACAAACGAAACATACCTTAAGTCTACTCTTTCTAGTGTTAATGACAAACATGAACCTGATGTGTCCTCGCGATTTCTTCAATATTTGGAGATATATTTGAAAAACAAACTCTCATTTCCTAGTCAATACACTGAAGAGTTCCTCTCTTTCAACATTTAACTGTGGTGAGAGCAGAAAATCCGAATTCACATAAATATGACATCAAAAATTGAGTAAAATGTTCAAAGCCTTTTTAGATAACGACACATATTCTTCTTTTATAGAAATTCAAGAGACTTCATGAGACAATTCCTTGTGCTTAATCATCAGTCTACGATCAAGAGATATAGCTGCCAGTTCTTCTATTAATGTTACACCAAAATCACCTTAAGTTTCCATGAATAAGTTTCGAATCCAATCACACTGTTCAGTCTTGAGGGATGGAAAATATTAACTTCCGTTTCTCTTCTACACTTATAAAATGATCTACTACTATTGGAAGTATTTCATTTACGCATGTGCTCCTTACCAGTTACAGTTATAAGTTTCTCTTTTCCGTATTTGTAGTTTTCTGTGAAATGCTTAATTTTGTTGGTGGATGTGAGAATATTTTATTCTTTCTCTTGAATGCTACTCTTCAAAATATTGAACTGCTGAAATATATCAGCCAATTACTGCAATCTAGCAGTCCAAAATTCACTACGAAGGAGGTTGCAAAAATGTAAATGTTTCATTTCTTCAAAAAACACGAGAAGTTCTTGTCACAGCTCATGCAACATGGGTAAGTACTCTCCCCCTCGACAACCACCTGACTTGTGTGTGTAAAAGCAACAGTCTGTGTTCTGACTCCATATCTACACAAAGTTTTTCGAATAAGTGGGTTTTAACAGGTCTTGTTTTAATAAAATTTACCATATGAACAACTTTCTCTGAGACTTCTCTCAATTTTTCTCCCAATGTTTTTGTTATTAAGGCCTCTCTATGACGAAAACAGTGAGTTGTGATAACACCTTCATTTTGTTTTTTGTTTTTTCTTATGAAAAAATAAGGCACTTAACACAGCCTACCACTGAAGGGACGCCATCTGTACAAATGACTACACACGACTTCCATGTCAACTGCCACTTACTAAGATAATAATTTAAAATGTTGAAAATGTCCTCATCTTAATTCTTTGCAAAAAAGAAACTGATTTACTATTTGATCTTGATTAATGAATCAAACAAATGCTAAGAGTTGTGATTGGTTGGTAATGTCTGTTGACTCATCAACTTGCAAGTACTTGAGTTTATTACTGCATACATTTTTCTCAATATCTGTAGACATTTCTATAATACACCTGAGTACTATATCGTTTGACAAAGGAATCTTGCTTTTTTTCATAGCTGCTTCATTTCCTAGCATTGCCATAACAATTTTTTTGCAAGCAGGCAAAATATTGACTCACCTATAACATGAGCTTTCATACCCCTTACTATTAACACTTTACCGTCCACACGTTTTGTACAAACTGATTCATTTTGCCATCCACACGTCTTGTATAAATTGATTCGCTTGGCTTCGGCAGAGTTGATTCGGATTACTTGACTTTTCACCGGCCGATCTTGACATCATCAGGAGATTATAAATTGCTAAAGTTTTACTAATCTCATACGTTCTCAATCACGTTCCCATACTTTCATGAACTTTCGAAGATATACACTTTAGTACATAGATAATTTGTTTGTTTCATACGTTTGTTTATTTGCATTGTCTCTGGTACTTAGTATTTCTCTTTCATATGATATGCAGTAAAACAGTCTCCAAGATGAAATGCAACTCCGCAAGACTTGTAACATTAAGTTTGTTTTTGTTCTTATTTTGTTTTAGGAGGACACTGGCAGTTTCTTTGTTTTCATTTAGTCGTTTCGGAAATAAGTATTAGTTGGTGTTGCTTTATTTGACCGGAAAGTCTGTCAACCGAATAATGATGAGATATATGCGATGTGGTGGCAACCTCCAAGTTCTGCTCAGAAGCAGGTACATGGTCTTTTATCCATGACTCAGACACTAAAAAAAAAAAAAAAAAAAAAAAAAAAAAAAAAAAAAAAAAAAAAAAAAAAAAAAAAAAAAAAAAATTTGGTGAAATCGGTGATTCTCGTGTTCTGTATTGCAATAGTGACATGTACAGAATGCATTGAATAATGCGCAATTAGAGAGGTACATGCAAATCTTTTTTTATAGTTTTTCTGGATATAGGATAATAACTCAAATACTGGTCTGGTGGATTCACTCCTTTTATGTATTTCTTGTAGTCTACTACACTTTCAGGTTTTTTTTTTTATTGTGTAATTGGTCTTTCTACTTTTTCTTTGAGTGTCAGTCAAAGTGGCATTATGTATTGTAGAGACATTTGTATCGTTTTATTTTTCGTAGCTCTCCATACCTGTGTGAGTGCTTCACCTTTCCGTTGATGACAAGCTTCAAACACATTGACTTTTGCGCACTTTAATTTTTACAGAAATCCTCTATTTTGCCGTATAGTTCCACAAACTCGAATTTTCTTTTCAAGTAACTTCTCTGCAAGTTCCACACTGTTATAATAATCATCCATGTAGAGATGATGCCACTTTCCACAGGAAGGTGTCAATAGTTCCATCACTGTCTTTGCTAAAGGCTGTCCAGTGCCAGAATATATCTTGAATGAGGAAATGTATCCCGTACTTGAATCATACAACATCCGAATGAGTATTCCATATTTCATAATTTTCGACGGATTGTTAACTTTAAAATTTAACCATCCATGCCATGGTATCATTCCATCATAAATTGAGATGTTTTGACTAGGGTTGAAAGTTTCTTGAAACTTTTTGGAAAAATAATCAATTATGACTTGCACTCTAAAAAGCTGGTCGGCATTATCTAGTTTATTGTTGTTGTGGAAAAAATATAAAAATGATAATATTTGTCTTAATTGGTTGTGGGACATCATTTTGTGAAATATTGGTGTGTCTATCAAAGGATTCATTCACCAATAATCATTGATACTTGCTTTTTTTTACAATTCCCATAAGGTTAGCAAGCCCAAACCATTTTCTAAGTTCCAAGTCCCGTAACATCAACAAATTTGGCATTTTTTTCATCCAGTTTCCTTCTATTGCAATCTTGACTGCAGTACTTGTTGGTTTCGTTGCTAATATATTCAAATAGATTGTCCCCAATATATAATTCTCAATGCTCTGTGTATCTTTGGGAAATATCTTTGGACCCAGAGATCCTTCAAATTTATTATTGGTCCTTGGTAAATCAAAGTGCACGGTCTTCTTTGTCTGATTCACCTGGCTCAGTTGGCAACTGTAGTGTTCACTGAATTCTTCTTGGACGTATTTCACTACCTTCCAACGATCCTGCTTCACTTTCATTTCTTTGATATCCAACGTCTTCTTCCCAATAGGCCAAATTGTCCGGAACGCCGAACAAAACATCTGCGAATTCATCGTAAATTACCGTATCGTCTCTTGCGTCTGCCATGATGGAAGGGCACAAGTACTTATAAAAACAATAAACTTGTTGACGTGTGTAACTTATTGTTACCTAAATGAAAAAACACCAACAGAATGTAAACGATACTAAAGTGATGTCGCTGGCCACTGCGCGATATTACGCTCACAACGCCATTGTAGTGTTGCCGGCCACTGAGCGATACTATGCACATGACACCACTGTGATGTCGCTGTCCGTTGACCGCCATTTCACGCATGATACAACTGTAGTGTCGCCGGATGGCATAGTGTTAATTCAGAGACTTCGTAGGAAGCAATCAGAGCTTTATCAGAAACAGACATTACACTTCTAAAAGAATTTGCTGCCCTTGTTTGCTCTTCAGGCAATCACTGAAATAGCTTACAGGTTTATCTAGCAAATGTGAATGCATTGTTTTAAAATGTTTGCTCAGTTTACTAGGAACCAGAGATTCATTTGCCATTTTATACCCACATACTAAGCACAGTGGGAAAGGATAATCTTCACTCCCAGTCCAAGTGAAACCATAGCTTAAGTATCTTTCATTCTACTTACAGGTAGGCCGCTGTTTTGCTTTTCTACTTGGACGGCATGCTTGCTTTTCAGAAATATATCCATTTTATTCGATTGTATTTTGCATATAAGATTCACTTCTAGCACGTTGAAAATAAGCAGCACGCTGTACACAAAACACGAGCCCCGCATACACTAACAACACCTCACTTACATATTACCTGAAAACTCTGCGATAACATCAAACGAACAACAATGGAAACGCGTTTTACTTCTGGGCCTGGATTATTGTGCGTCCATGGATTAACAGTGCAGCCAACGATAATTTTCATGTTCCGTTAATCTTGCTGCAAGCTTCTGTCATGAATCCGCTGCATCACTAAACTGCAGTGGAAATGACGCTCAGAAGTAGCAAAGCTTCATGAACAATGACAATGGTGTTCACATGCGCTACTCATCTGAAGCAAAGAACATGAAATGAAATTCTTTTAGTCATGGACAGCTCAAGGCCAAACAATACGCAGCTCTCATAGGTAATTTCCTCTACCAGCTTCTCTTTTCAATAATATTTTACTGACAACAGAAAGATATGCATTTGGAATAAAACATTATTAAACGTGACTGGTTGCAGATGTTATTTATAATTTTTTTATACACTGTCATGGTATCTAAATAGGTCGTAATGGCCAATAATAATAATATGCAAATCACTTCCTACATGCTGTTTCAGTGCCACTCGGAGTGAAATAGGATTGCAATTACTGGGAACGACATGAAACCTTCGTAATTCTATGGCCAAGTTGTGATCATACGCATAGTGCACAAGGCTCGATTTCAGCGTGGCTACCATCATAAAAGAAAAACGTCCATAGGCTAATCAACTGCGAAACAAAAGCACGACAAGATCACACAATATCCGCAAGAGTTTCTGTCGGAAAAATCAAACAGTCATCAAATATTTTATCACCGTTTTCTCCTGATTCTGAACATATGGATCTGATCAGAAATCCATTAATGCTTGACAACACTGTGAATTAACTCAATGTTCATTTACAAACTTTAAGAGCAACATAAGTGTCGTACCGTTTGGTTACAGATAGAAGGCACGGAAAGAGGAGTGTGAAAATAATTTGCACGGCGCCTACAGGGCGAAGGCTGGTGAGAGAGGAGATGGTTAGGAAAATTTCATGACCAATACTAGTCATCCACAGATGCCTGTGTGCCTGGTACCGACTAGCAACTGTTGTTGTTGTTGTTGTTGTTGTTGTTGTTGTCTTCAGTCCTGAGACTGGTTTGATGCAGCTCTCCATGCTACTCTATCCTGTGCAAGCTTCATCTCCCAGTACCTACTGCAGCCTACATCCTTCTGAATCTGTTTAGTGTACTCATTCTTGGTCTCCCTCTACAATTTTTACCCTCCACACTGCCCTCCAGTACTACATTGGTGATCCCTTGATGCCTCAGAACATGTCCTACCAACCGATCCCTTCTTCTAGTCAAGTTGTGCCACAAACTCCTCTTCTCCCCAATTCTATTCAATACCTCCTCATTAGTTATGTGATCTACCCATCTAATCTTCAGCATTCTTCTGTAGCACCACATTTCAAAAGCTTCTATTCTCTTCTTGTCTAAACTATTTATCATCCATGTTTCACTTCCATAAATGGCTACACTCCATACAAATACTTTCAGAAACGACTTCCTGACACTTAAATCAATACTCGCTGTTAACAAATTTCTCTTCTTCAGAAACGCTTTCCTTGCCATTGCCAGTCTATATTTTATATCCTCTCTACTTCAACCATCATCAGTTATTTTGCTCCCCAAATAGCAAAAACTCCTTTACTACTTCAAGTGCCTCATTTCCTAATCTAATTCCCTCAGCATCACCCAACTTAATTCGACTACATTCCATTATCCTCGTTTTGCTTTTGTTGATGTTCATCTTATATCCTCATTTCAAGACACTGTCCACTGCGTTCAACTGCTCTTCCAAGTCCTTTGCTGTCTCTAACAGAATTACAATGTCATCGGTGAACCTCAAGGTTTTTATTTCTTATCCATGAATTTTAATACCTACTCTGAACTTTTCTTTTGTTTCCTTCACTGCTTGCTCAATATACAGATTGAATAGCATCGGGGTGAGGCTACAACCCTGTCTCACTCCCTTCCCAACCATTGCTTCCCTTTCATGTCCCTCGACTCTTGTAACTGCCATCTGCTTTCTGTACAAATTGTAAATAGCCTTTCTCTCCCTGTATTTTACCCCTGCCACCTTCATAATTTGAAAGAGAGTATTCCAGTCAACATTGTCAAAAGCTTTCTCTAAGTCTACAAATGCTAGAAACGTAGGTTTGCCTTTCCTTAATCTAGCTTCTAAGATAAGTCGTAGGGTCAGTATTGCCTCACGTGTTGCAACATTTCTACGGAATCCAAACTGATCTTCCCCGAGTACGGCTTCTATCAGTTCTTCCATTCATCTGTAAAGAATTCGCGTTAGTATTTTGCAACTGTGACTTATTAGACTGATAGTTCGGTAATTTTCAAATCTGTCAACATCTGCTTTCTTTGGGATTGGAATTATTATACTCTTCTGGAAGCCTGAGGGAATTTCGCCCGTCTCATACATCTTGCTCACCAGATGGTAGAGTTTCGTCAGGACTGGCTCTCCCAAGGCTGTCAGTAGTTCTAATGGAATGTTCTCTACTTCTGGGACCTTGTTTCGACTTAGGTCTTTCAGTGCTCTGTCAAACTCTTCACACAGTATCATATCTCCCACTTCATCTTCATCTACATCTTCTTCCATTTCCATAATATTGTCCTCAAGAACATCGTCCCTGTATAAACCCTCTATATACTCCTTCCACCTTTCTGCTTTCCCTTCTTTGCTTAGAACTGGGTTTCTATCTGAGCTCTTGATATTCATGCAAGTGGTTCCCTTTTCTCCAAAGGTCTCTTTAATTTTCCTGTAGGCAGTATCTATCTTAGCCCTCGTGAGATAAGCCTCTACATCCTTACATTTGTCCTCTAGCCATCACTGCTTAGCCATTTTGCACTTCCGGTCGATCTCATTTTGAGATGTTTGTATTCCTTTTTGCCTGCTTCATTTACTGCATTTTTGTATTTTCTCCTTTCATCAATTAAATTCAGCATCTCTTCTGTTACCCAAGGATTTCTACTAGCCCTCGTCTTTTTACCTACTTGATCCTCTGCTGCCTTCACTATTTCATTCCTCAAAGCTACCCATTCGTCTTCTTTCCCCCATTCCTGTAAATTGTTCCCTTTGCTCTCTCTGAAACTCTGTACAACCTCTGGTTCTTTCAGTTTATCCAGGTCCCATCTCCTTAAATTCCAACCTTTTTGCAGTTTCTTCAGCTTTAATCTACAGTTCATAACCAATAAATTGTGGCCAGAGTCCACATCTGTCCCTGGAAATGCCTTACAATTTAAAATCTGGTTTCTAAATCTCTGTCTTACCATTATATGATCTATTTGAAACCTTCTAGTATCTCCAGTTCTTCCTTGTATACAACCTTCTTTCATGATTCTTAAACCAAGTGTTAGCTATGATTAAGTTATGCTCTGTGCAAAATTCTACCAGCAACTAAGATAGTTATATTTTACACACAAAAGTAAAAAGGGCTCACCAAAAGTGCATTATTTCTATCAAAAATTGTGAAATTAAGGTAAGGCTGGTGTAATGCAGTTCAAGTGCAAGTAGTTGAAGAAAATGGCATTTGAGGCATTTATTAATTATGAATGACCATGAAGTGTTATGTTGTAAGAAACTTGCAGTCCACAGTTGCAGTCTTGGACTGCAAGTTTTTTACAACATATCAAATAAGTTGCCTTGATGGCCACTCTAAACTTTACCACAGATAGTGTTACATTTATAAATACAGTTACATTCATTATTAAATAAATTAATCACTCTCACCACTGCATATTGTTATGATTGTAGCAATGTGACAATTATCTGACCATTCTGTTTCTCCAGCATTCTGTCATCCGAATAATTATTTTTCTTGCCCCACAGCAAATTACACTTTAACTAGAATTCCTCACACTTCTCAGTGGTGTAACGGATGATCACAATGGGCCAGCTTTATCATCACTCATTTTGAAATACATTTCTCCAGTTCCCAAACAGCCACTACTGTCAGACATCTAAGATTAGCAGCAATGGAAGAGAGAAGACAGTCGGCTAGAAACGTTTCACATACTGTCGACACTACAGGAAGAATAAGCCACCTTATTTCCTTAACCATACTGAACTATTCGACAAAACTTAAGGACTTGTTCCGTATGATACCTGTCATGGAGTGGATAAAATTGAGTAGCTATATGTTCTTTTATATTTGGCCACATGTTTTCCTAAAATTTTACAGGGCACACCTGTAAATGTTCTAGGGTGCACCAGTGCGCCCTGGCGCACACTTTAAGGACCACTGCTCTAGAGCCTTAAAAATAATTGTGTTACACAGAGCAGAGCATAGTGGTTAAGACACGTTCCTGATGCGCTTGAAGGTTGTGGATTGAATCCTGTCAGCTTCTTTGAAATTTTTAATTTAGATTGTCATTGAAATGGCTTTGATCAATACTTTTATTTAATTAATTGGTTTAAATATACTTTTTTTATTTCTAATTCACTGTTGCATCATTTTAGTCATCGTATTAACCTTTTCACTTGCTCTCATTTTTCTTTCTAATATTTTCTTTTTTTTCATCAGGAATTTTTATCCATGTGATTTTAATTATTTTTATGTATTAACTATGACTTTATTAATTCCATTTTATAATTTTATATTTTTGACCATGTTACTGCATTCTTTATTTCTATTCCTCATCCTGCTAGATTTTTTTATTTATTTATAATGCCTCCTTTCATTTAAATCTTCAACTTCATTCTTTTGTCCATACTGCAACAAGAATTTATGTTTTAAATGTTTGTATGATGATTACCATTCAAAAAATGTACACCCTGTAACAAAAAAATAAATTTTTGACACCTTTGCAAAGCCAATACAAGTAAATATTTCAAATCTTGTCTTTTAACTGATAGATCAGCATTTTCAAATGTTTAAATATCATCATAGATAAATAAAAATAATTAAAATCACACACATAAGGTTTCCAAATGAAAAAAAAGTGACAGAGAGAAAAAATGAGAGCAAAAAAAAAAAAAAATTAAATTAATAAAAATTATGAACAAAGCCACATCAATAAAGATTTTATAATAGTAATTTTTAAGGACTGACAGGATTCAAACCCACAACCTTCAGTACATCAGGAATGTACCTTAACTATTACACACTGTCTCCTCTCTGCATTAGACTATTATTTTTAAGGCTCTAGAGAATCAGGCAAAATTCTTTTTCATCAATTACTCGGGAATGAGGGCCCATTGTGATGAAAGGCTGCTGGGTGTGATACCTGGGACCCTAACCTACACCACAGTAGGTACATATGGTTTCAAAAGTCAATCCTACCCCTGGGGACGTCTCCTTGTTAGCTCAAATGTGATTAACAGCAAAGGCATCGAGAAGGAGTATCATTAAAAACCATATAAAGAGGAACATGTACAAAACAGTCTCGTTTTCTTCCAACCAATACTCCTGCCTTCCCTTCCCCAACAAAGTCTGTTCATATGGCATGTCACACACTTTTTCTGTGGATGAAATTTTCAGACCTATAATCTAGCTGTGTAACACAATAATCCTGTGAAAGAAAACCCATTTTTAGGTAAGCTGGATATTTATATAACATCCCAACAATGTGACACAACCTACGTGGTGGAATTACATGCAGCAGGAATGGACTGAGAACCTACAGGGCACTGGCCTTTTAATGTATAGAACTTTAGTCAATATTAAACAATGTACCTTTTCTAGCCATTCTAAGGATGATGACTACCTTCATCTCAGTATCACCTTTCCAGGACTTAGTAAGCAAGGGACAGTTGTAAATTAATGTGGTGGATTTAAATTATGATGATTGATCCTGCCTTGTGGCACCATGCCCTCGTGTTTATTCTTTCTCAAAGAAGACTGTGCAATGTAAACACACTGATGAGTCAAAACTTTATGACCTATGGCCACTGTGAGACTGAATGCCACCTTAGGGCATTGCGAGCACATGACTAGGTAAGAAATACATATGTGTTGTGTTGTGTCATGTTATGTTAACCGGGGACCTAGAAACGACGGAGAGGCTCCGTCCCCGCCACAGCCGCAGTTGTCCACAACCCCACGACGACTACTGCAGTCCACTTCACCCCTCCGCCGCCCCACACCGAACCCAGGGTTATTGTGCAGTTCGGCCCCCCAGGGAACATCTCACACCAGATGAGTGTAGCATCTATGTTTGCGTGGTAGAGTAATGGTGGTGTACGCGTGCATGGAGAACATTTTTGCGCAGCAATCGGCGACATAGTGTAACAGGCGGAATAAGAGGAACCAGCACGCATTTGCTGAGGCAGATGGATAACCGCCTAAAAACCATCCACAAACTGGCCGGCTCACTGGACCTCGACACAAATCCGCCGGGCGGATTCGTGCCGGGGACCGGCACTCCTTCCCACCCTGAAAGCCGAGCGTTAGACCGCACGGCCAACCGGGCGGGCAGAAAAGCATATAAGTCGAGTAGAAATTAATGAGGAATAATTTTAGTGACAATACAGGCTGCAAATGGGAAAATCCACTAACATAGGTGACTTCAACAAAGGTCTGATTGTTATGGCCAATGCTTAAAAAGGACATCTTTGAAATGGCAAAGTTGTTCAGCTATTTGCATGCCACTGCCATGAGCATCTATGGACAATGGTTGAAGAACAGTGAAACCACAAATAGGCAAGAAGGTGTTGGACACCTGTGTCTCATCACAGAATGTGGAGTTTGGAAGTTTGTCTGCTATGTAAAACAGGATAGGTGGTGATCTGTGGCAGATTTGATAACAGAGTACAATGCTGATGCGCGCATAAGTGTTTCAGAGCAATGGCTCATTGCACATTACTGGACATGAAGCTCAACAGGAGATAACCCCTACAGGTTTGATTGAACCACGCTGTCAATTACAATTGCAGTGGGCATGGGATTACTGAGACTGGACCATGGATTAATCGCAACATGTTGCTTTGTCAAATAAATCAAATTTCTTGTTACACCAGATCAATAGCTGAGTCCAGATATGCCATCATCCAAGTGAACAGCTGCTCGAAACATTCACCATGCCACAGATGTGGGGCAGGTGAGTACAGTACTGTGCTATAGGGAACACACCTATGTTTTCATGGAACCTGTGGTAGTAATTGATGACACTGTCACAGCTGTGGACTACTTGAACATTATTGCAGATCACTTGCATCCCTTCTTACTTGATGTCTTCGCTGACAGTGATGCGATCTACGTCTTCATCTACATAGATACTCCACAAGCCACTATACGGTACATGGCAGAGGGTACCCTGTACCACTACAAGTCATTTCATCTCACAGCAGGGTAATTATCCTTGTCACAAGGCCAGAGTTATGTTACAGTGGCTTAAGAAGCATGCTAGTGAACTCATGTTGACTACCAAATTAACCTCATCTGAACCTAATGGAACACATCTGGGACACTACAGGGTTCGAGCTCCACACCCACAAACCACCAACCTGTATTTTACGGGAATTGTTTGAGCTGTACATCTCCAGGAACTTAACATAGACTTGTCACACCATATCACTGCTGTATTGTGTTCTAAAGCAGGGCAACATGTCATTAAGCATGTGGTCATAATGTTTTGGCTCATTCGTATACCTCCCTGAACAACATAGCACCTCAAGGGTAAGTAATGATGTAAGTTGACAAAAAAAATGTTAGGACTTCTGTATTTCTCCCCCATTTGAGAAAAAAATCTGAAGTATTAACATCAACATCATTTGTAATAAACTGTTTTTATAAGGAGAAAGCAAGCCAAATGGTATATGTGTTTTATTAAGATCACTGTTGTTATTTTATTTCAATAAAATGAAATACATCTTGTGACAAAAATAAGCATTTCCTTGGAGTCGCAAGACAGGTTTGAAATACCTTTGCACTGATTTCAGAAATAACCTCAGAAAAAAGTGTACAAGGCAGGGAGAGTTGTGTATACCAACACTACAGGTGACTGCCAACAAAATGTTGGTTCTACTACGACTGTTATTATCTACTGTTTTACAGTTATTGTGCAATTTTTCTTTCGAGAAATGTATATGTATTAAGCATACAAACCAACAGAGACTTTCGAAGTGCCAAAATGTACTCAAATAAATAAAATGTCTATAAAACACCACACTGTATAAAGTACTTGCAGTGAGACAGTCACAATTCCTGAAATCTTTCGCCTGTGGCCTCGGATCTGCCGAGTAGCACCTCGGTCCTGGGTCCATGGATAAACCACAAAAATCCGCCGCATTGTGCCACACATAAACAGACCCTGTCTGCGGGCAGATTGGTAAGACTATGGGCACACACTGCACATTAGTGGGAAATGATGGGCTTCAGACCGGCACCTTAAGAGATACCTACAGGGATGGCCTGAGGTTTTGGTCTGTCGCACGAATCCACTCGTGGTCAGCTATTCATGTGTCACAGAGTTATTCACGTGTCACAGAGAGCATGTTGATGAAATGAGGCCACGGTGATCATACCAGGCAACAGACAACTTGCGCAAATACCCTGAGAATTAGTACTAATGAGGATAGGTAACAACTCACCATAAAGTTGATCGCTGAGCCACAGAAAGGCATGTAGAAAAGACAATCATACCCTCACAACTAAATTTTCGGTCATAGCCTTTGTCAAAAAACGAGATCACATACACATTCACACAATCACTCAGATACAACTTATGCATACATGACCGCCTTCTCCAGTTGTACAGCTGCTGCATCAATAATCTCTGAGAATCAGATCCAAACAAACCACTCCTCACATCTCCCTGCCTCTCATCGGCAGCTGCTAGGCTATGGCACGCAGTGGTGGTAGCTCTGACTGCAAGCTGAGTGTAGCAGTAGGAAGGGGAGAAGCAGTAGTAATGAGGGAGTAGGGAAGCAGTGCACGTTCTCAGCTGCACCCAGACAGTGATGATGCATGACATCTCAGTTAATAAACCATTTACTGTCATGGGACAAAAACGAGGTTTTTCCAGTGTTTTTCAAATTTCCCTGATACTTCCCTGATTTCCCTGACACGTCTGAAATTCCCTGATATTTCCCTAATTTCCAGAACTTGTGGCAACCCTGCTGTAGAACTGATTAGGGGCAAATGGATGTTACCATCCACAAAGGTGACATTGGCTTTGAAGAAAAACTGTGTGAATTTGAGGATAATAGAAAGGAAAGTGATTATTCTAGAAAAATAACAAGATCAGGTTCATCATGGGTCCAAACAACAAAGGTACTGTTTACGAGTCTGAATCGGATGAGAAGCAACAAAGCAATGTTGGTTGATTGGGTGCAAAGGTATTAAACTTAGAGTGCTCTTCATGTTCTGAGTAAAGGATAGGTGTTTGCAGTAAAGGGTTGTACTTGTTGATCGACCAACACATCGGTACTATCTCATCTTGTTCATGAAAATGCTTTAGTGTCAAGAATTATATAAGAAGTCTTCCCTAAGTAGTGAGCAGAAACTGCAGGAAGTCATTTCTTAGAAAAGCTCCCACAAGTTTTCAAACAAGGTGATCATAAATCATAATGAAACCAAGTTGTCTGTACAAGCTAAGAGTTTCATTGTAATTCACAATTTGAGTAATTTGCTCCTGCAAATAATTTCTACTATCATACTCAAAAAACTGAATCAGTTCACTTAAAAGTTCATCAATTAATGGCAGTAGCACTAAGGTCACCAAAAAGTTCTTATATGTTTGTGCATTAAATTTCAATGTTAGTTGAAAGGCAACATCTACAATGAATAAAAATAGCCTTGCAATATAAATTGATGAAAGCAATGTGCACACTTACACATGTAACATCGACTTTGATTACAGGAATAAGATCTCTCCAACTGTTTGACAAACCAGCAGTTTGATGTGGCAGTCTGCTATTATTATCCCCTGGAGCACCGGTCTCACCTGCAGATCCCCCAACTGCAATATCCACTGTATCTGTAACACAGGTTAGTCATATAACTGACACAATGACAACCTTCACAAGCAAACAGAAATGTTGAACTGATTCTACTCACAACAGATGTCAAATTTGTAATTACTGTCAATAAATAGTTCATACACTAAAATATGATCAGATCCTCGCCTTCTTGAATTTGTAACTGCATCAAGATTCAAATTGAAAAAATATAAATAATTCATCAATTCAGTGTTACATGGTTTAGCTATATTACATTTAATTTCCAAATAAAATATTTAAAGTACCTGAACCATTGGTTTCATTTCGCTGAAATATCTGTGACTCCAAACCAAAAATTTTTTCAAGATTGGCATATAATGAGGTACGGTTGTAAACATGGAGTTCAAAGCCGTTCAGCATTACTGACAAACGAGTGTCCGAGTGAGACAAATCTGTAACAAGTTTGGAAACTACCATTAATATAGATGAGAGCAGATACATTAGTTAAAAATTGATCTATATAAGGTGTCTGAAAGTATGTTTCAGGTCAGGTGTTAATTTAAAATACTGCAGAGACTCAACAATGGAAGAACATAAATATGTCAATGAAGCCTGTCATGTGCTGTCGTCATTAAATACATATGTCTGATCTCAATGGCAGTTTCACAACCTGGGCCATCTGGATCCCCCCTCTCCACCACCAGCTTTTCTGAAGTGCACAGATGGGATTTATCCTTAAACACATTCTCCACTCCTGAAATTATTCTGGTTTCCACCTATAGTAACCTACTGTCCCCAGACCCCACCCCCTGCCCCCCCAACAGTTTCCACCACTCTGTCCTGTCACCTCCTTCCTATTCAAGTCCCCTCACCCTCATTGTGTGCTACCCTCTGCCAACGCACCCACCATCTCTCCTCTTCCCTCCTCCTCTCCTTTTCTGCTCCTTGTTTCATCCTCCCTCCACATCACCCTGTCTGACAGCCTCCCAACACTGTGCCTGGTGGCAGTCTTCTCATGCCTCCATGTAGTCCCTGTACACACTGCCAGACAGTGCTCATCTCTTCCCGCTCCCTCCCTCATAACCTGCTATCTGTTCCACTTCCACACCCCCTCCAGATTGCTCTTTCATTCAAAGTGACAGCTGCATTTTGATTCAAGCTGCCAGAGGTGCTGGTCATATGTATGTGAGGTGTGCTCGGCTGGCTTTCTCTGAAGAAAGCTTTGTCCAAAACCTATGTGTAACAGTCTTCTAGTTGTGCCTGTCTGTAACTCAAAGTATTATGTTTATGGCGAGTAGCAATCTATCCTTTTCCTTACGTTGTTGAGTTTCCATTGTTTGCACGAATGATGAGATGTTTTCCTTGTATTAACCTGACAGATCCTATTTGACTGTAGAATGATAATTGGACGAATAAGTTACTGATACTGAATCCGCATTTTCAAAAGCAAAAACAAGAGAGTGATGAGATCTTCTACCGTTTAAATCAAAAAGCTGAAACTTTTTTGTTCAAACATTAGGCGGGGGGAGGAAAAAAAAAATCTGCTCTGAAGTAAATCAGGCAGGAAAAAATTTGGTACACTGATAACCTGCTACGTAGCTGTCCACTTCAGCTTCAATGTCTTTCAATACTATAATAGAACAATTACCCAACATTGGTGGTAGCAGATGCCAAGGTACCATTGTCAGACAATACTATGCAATGACAGTGGCCTGAGATGTTAAGTTACCAAATACACTGAAATTTGGCTGCCGACATTCATTAAATCATCTTCATCCTTCAGTCCCAAACAACACAAAAAATCCTGAATTTACACTCTTCCTGTCTGAAACAAACCTTTCGATGAAATCATTTATACTAGGAAAAAAGATACTACCATTTTCATATCACAGTTTTTGTGAGGATGAGTTTCTTTTCCATATTTAGTAATGTCCACGCCATGAAACAATGGAACTTTCTGTTTGAATTCCCCTTCTTGGGATCTGAGAATAAATCTGAGCCTTGCGAATCAGTAACTAACACAGAAACAATGAACATCATTTATGACTCTGGTTCTGCTGGCTACTTGGATTTGCATGTCCTGTTACAATTTGGTTGGTATAGGATTTATCATATCATTTATTGTGTGAAATGCTGTGCAGCCAAAGACAAAACATGAGTGCACTGTTGAGACATTTATTCTGGACATGTGCAATGAAAGAACTGATATCATCATATCATAATAATGGTGATGAGACTTACTTTTATTTTATGTTATTGTGAATACATAAAGCCCACTGAGGTTTACAAGAAAGATTTAAGCAGATTTTGTTATGATACAGCATGTCTACGGTCTACAGTGCTACCAGTGGTCAGCTGCATCTTTTGTAACCTGACAACACAGAAATAGCTGCTGTGCATTCCATGTTTGTATGATTTTTTGTTTGAACACATCTAGTATGTGTTTTGTAGTAAAATCTGATTTCAGTCAATACACTGTCTTCTTTCCAATATTCAAATAATAAAGAATGTGCAATGAATCAGATGCTGATCTGTCAGTACTTATCATTTCATTACAAAAACTACAATGAACTGTTTTAAACCAATAACACACACATGTGCAAATGGAAAAAATTGTATAACATGTCCGGATATTCACTGAAGGTGCTTTGTCACTTAATTTGCAGGATACTAAAGGAGTTTTTCTTTTAAATGACAACAAATAATTATTTGGAAAGGATACAATAACTCTCTCAGAAAACAATAGTGGTTTCTTTGTTCTGAAAGTCAGAGGACAAACCTTCCAAGCAGCAAGCATCACATTCTTTTTTTACAAATGAACAGTAAATAAAGCACCAACGAAAAGTTGATTTGATTTCTTGTTGTTGGATTTGTGACTGGACTTGGCACTGAATCAATTACGAATGTTGCTTGTGCCTGTGACATTAACATAAATATAGCAGAGAAAATTCTGGTAGAATATAAATACTTTAGGAGTAAAGGAGACAACTATGGTGTCAGCTTGTGCATCCAGTTGACACCCTGTAGGCCTCAAGTGTGTGTGTGTATATCTGTACTCTAGCTCAAGAATGGTCTCACTCCAAAAGCTATCACGTATTCTTTCTTTTTTGTGTGTGCTCGTCAACAACTCAATACTTCCACTTTTCAGTAAGCGCTTTCCTTTACTCCTAAAGTATTGATATTACTATAGGTCAGTTTCATAAACTGTTATTAGATTCTCCTGTAATATTGAGTAAATGCCACCTCTAGGCGAACGGACAGTGAAGGAAATAGCTCTGCCACTGGCTAAGCATATATTCTGAAGCAATTATTTTTGGTATCACACTACATTCCAGTTAGTTTATGCTCTGCGTTCATTTAACATAGAACTCGTTGCAAAGGTCACAGGACTAGCAGAGAATACAAATCAGGCAAGCAGTTTTATCGGCTGATAACAAGTTCCATTGTAACAAAGGAGCATTTTCCTCTTTTTAGTGATAACTTCCCTGAATCAGTAGATCACAAAGTACATTCTTTGGCACAGAAGAGTTTGATGGATCTGATGATGAAATAAAATACAGTTTATAAACTTACTTGCTCAATGAAATATGCTACAGTCATGCCAAGAGTGTCACCCAGTACTGGGAAAACAATCACATTATTGCAATATTATTAGTGTAAAAAGCAGTAACAAGAAATAACGAATTTCTTTCAAGCAGATTCAGTACCTGAGCACAGGTTTATATTCGTAGGTATATGAAAAAAAGGAGTAGCTGAAAAGTTTACTTTTCTTTTTCTTAAAAGTTGTGAAGGTGTGTGTGATAAAGACAACCATGAATGTGCACAAAAGATTCAGTAAGATAGGATGAAGTTGGAACAGAACTGAATAAAAGTGTTGAAGAAGGAACTGCAGAGAAAATTGGCAATGCCACTGATTGGATGAACAACACTGATTACATCTTTTGAACCACAAAGCACTGCAGCCTGCTGTTATGGCACAGAGAACTTCAGTTCTGATAATCACACATCTAACACAATAATTATGAAATACTGTATCTCTAAATCATCATATCATTGTAAGCATTAAAAATAAGAAATTATTGCATACCTTCAGATACATCTTTTGGCACATATGATCTCCACCAGCGGAATATAAGCCAGCCATCTTGGACTCTTACAGTATAATCGTGTGTTATGTACACAATGTCTCTGAACATTATTTTTCCAGCCAAAGCATTACAGGTAAATGATCCTAAAAAAATACAGAAACATTACATTGTATGCAGAAAATCAACAAAAGCTTGCAAAATAAAAATAAAAACCTGCCACAACACCACAATCCATAAATTAGTCAGTCATCATCATAATGAAATTAGTGTCTCCAATATCCTTATTATACAAAGAAAATTATTCTGGAATTCACTTAACAACAAATTAGTTTGCAAGTGAATGTGAAATAGTGCTAGAAATAATGAAACAAAATAATAAACAGTTTATATGTGGTAGAAAAACCAAATTAACTACATTGATTCTCAAAATTTATCGTTAAAGTACGAGCAGTGTACACTATCACAATAAAATTGTTGCATGAAAGACTACTGTTTCCTTAATTTCTTCTAATTCTAGTAAAACACTTAAATAACGAGAAATGAAGAAGAGTAGGCTCTAATTACAATACTTCTTGTCACAAAATCAAATATAAAGCTGCATTATCAACTGTTTTGCATTGCAATTTAAACACCTTTCTGTTTCAGAAATCTCATTATAGTACTTTTATATCTATGTATGTGTGTGTTATCAATCTCTTCTCTTTTAGGATTCATGTTCCCTGTAATTAGAGATTTGCCTTAGATATGTAATAATTTTCAGCCAGTACTTCCATAAATGTTGGTTACAACCTAATTCAAATACAACAGAATTTGTATGTTCTCATTTCTCTGACGGACTGGCAGAGAGAGCCCTTGATGTCTATTTGGATCCTCCTGCTGTAATAGAAAGCTATGTGTGAGAGGACAGTGCCCAATCCGAAGATGTGTGAGGGTCACTTCTTCCTGCCTGAGCAACCGGCAGGACGAACGCCATGGCCGAGTTGTTGACTTCACCAACCGCAGTTTACTGGCCGTCACCGCCAGCCATTCTTCCTCCCACAACTCCATGCACTTCTTGTGGAGTGCAGAAATAACAGACTGCAAGGAAATAGGACACTGGACCACATCCTGCTCTCTGTAGGCCTCCTTGGCAGCCCGACCAGCCTGTTCATTGCCCCATATTCCGACATGACCTGGCACCCAGCAGAATAACACCTGCTTACCCTGCTGTTGGAGCAAGTACAGTTGGTCATATATCAGCTGGACCATCTCCTCCGTTGGGTACAGATTCTGCAATGATTGTAAGGCACTAAGAGAATCAGAGCAGATGAGAAACCGATTGTCCCCAATATGATTCATCTGCTCCAGTGGCTTCAGGGCGCATGGAGCTCCGCTGCAAAAACGAGATATTCATCAAGGAGGCGAAGCGAATCCTGGTAACATGATCAGGGAACACTACAGAACAGCCAAGGAAATTCACTTGTTTGGAGCCATCAATGTAAACGATGGTAAAACCGGGATGCACATCTAAAATGTTAAAAAACAGAGATTGGAATGTAAAATCTGGCATACTATCTTTCTTAAAATTAGTCAAATCTAAAATAAGTCTGGATCTCTGGAGGAGCCAAGCTGGAAATCTGTTCCAACCGCGGCAGAAAACATGCAGACCAGCCACATCCATTGCAGAGAGGCAATTCTGTGTGCAAATCCCAAAGGGCCTTGTTGCTTGTTGCCAGTTATGAAAACTCCGTGCCAGAGGCACACTGTAAGTAGCCGAAGTGGCGGTTCACGAGCACCTGCATAGAGGCTTGGTATGGGGCTACTTCTGAATGCCCCAGTGGGCAACCTAATCCCTTCGTGGTGCACAACGCCCAACATCTTTAAATAAGAAGGCCTTGCAGACCCACACACAATGCACCCATAATTGAGCCAAGATCACACAAATGCCCTGTAAAACTGGAGCAGACAAGTCCTGTCTGCTCCCCATGTACGGTGGCTAAGACATTTTAAAATATTTAAAGTCTTAAGTGGCCTTTGTTTCAGGTCTCTATAATAAGGTAACCATGTAAGCTTCAAGTCAAAAATTAGGCCCAGAAATCTCACTGTGTCTTTAAAAGCAAGGACAGTGTCCCTCATCTTCAACTCAGGAAAGTTTAAAATTGAACAAGAACAGTGAAAAAGAACAAACACACAGACTTCTCAGTGGAAAACTTAAAACCACTCTTCTGCACCCATTCATCCAAATGTCTAAGAGTAAGTTGCAACTGACGCGTTGTTGTTGTTGCAAGGCTTAAAGAAGAGCAAAACAGAGAAATCATCCACAAACAAGGAACACTGGACAGTAACCATGGCAAAATACGCTGCCATAGTCTGAGCAATGTCTCGTGGATCCATGTGGAGAGTGCTGTTATTCATTACAGCAGCCATGGGGCATCTCCTTCCTCTCCCAGAAATTCTCCTGATGGTCTCCCACACAATGGAACTGTTGGTGGAATGATTAATGGTGTTCAGGAACTGTTGCCACGACCTCTTCTCGCTCTCTTGAATAATTTGGCAACATTTTACCTTCACCACCCGAAAGGCTGCAAGATTCTCAGTAGTTGGCCGACACTGGAACTTATGCAGAGCCACATGCCTGGTCCTGATTGCAGAGCAGCATTCAGCACTCCACCAAGGGATGGGTTGCCTTTCCTGGTGGCCTGTGGAATGGAAGCTGCAGTGGCATGGTGAACCATTTCGGTACTATGATCCATCCATGCCACAACATTGGCACAGTGTTCAAACTGGGCCAACTGGCTATAAAGTGTCCAGTCGGCCCTACTGAGCACCCATCATGGAGGTTTCCTTTCGAGGCCCACGCCCTCTGGCAGGTGAATCCAGATCGGAAAGTGATCACTTCTGTGCAAGTCAGTAACCACTTCCCATAGAGCACTGGAGGCAAGAGCTGGAGAGCAAAGCGAGAGATCAATGGCAGAGAACAACCCAGTCGCTGTGCAGAAGTGAGTGCTCTGTCCCACATTGAGCAAGTAGGCATAGGATGACATGAGAAGCCTCTCAATTGCACTACCACTGGGACAGGTAATTGCAGAGCTCCAAAGCACATTGTGGGCATTAAAATCACCACAGATGATGAATGGCTGGGGGAGCTGTGTAAGAAGGTTGGTGAGGGCCTCTTCATCAAGTGCATCATGTGGGGGCAGGTAAACGGAACATATAGTCAATGGATGTCACACATGCACGGATACAGCAATGGCTTTTAAAGTCGTCGTAAGTGAGAGAGGCGAGGAATTGTAGTACATCCTAACAAAAATACCTACTCCTCCTCTAGCTCGCTCTCTATGCAGGTCGTCCTTTTTGTGGAGTGTATAGCCTCGTAGCTTATGGGAGTATGATGGATGGAAATAAGTCTCCGGGAGACACAGACACAGTGGTCTACACTGAGAGAGTAGACGAAGTTCCTCCACATGCGTCCTGAACCCCTCCAAGTTCCACTGAAGTATGGGAGCCATCTATGATGGGGGTAGCACCTTCGTCCTGTCTCTCCGCCGGGGTGGGAAGACTGCAGCAGGTGGAGGGGGCAGTCGTGGGGCGAGATGACGGCCCCACACGTACGTCATACTCCATCAGCTCTGGGGAAGAGTTAGATGAAGCATCATGTAAAACGACATCAAAATCGCCAGACAGTTTACCGCATGATTTAAACTGCTGTTGCTGCTTTATAGGAGCTTATTGTGGTTTGTTGGGCTTTGGTGGAGCCGACGTGGGAGTGATAATGGCCATACTGTGCTTCTGAACAGCCTCAGCTGTTGGAGGAGCCAGAGGCTGGCCCACGTTCACCACTGTACCTTTGTCTGCCATTCAAGTAGGGGCTACAGGCTCTGAAACACTGGCTGCCTTGCAAGTGCACTGACATCTGCAGATGTTAGTGCCAACACTCACCACCTCTGTCTGCATAAAGGCATCTGCTTTTGGAGTAGGCTTCTGAACCAGTGATGCAAAAGATGTAGCAAATGTGTGAGGCTGCATCGACTTGTAGATCATTTTGGCCTCACCATAGGGGATACGCTTGGTTGTTTTTATTTCCTGGTCTATGCGTTCCTCTAAAAATATTCGGCAGTCCCTTCTCCAAACAGGGTCGTTTCCAGAGCAACTGATACAGTTGGCTGGAGATGAGCAACCAACTCCTTCATGAGCAGCCTTACCGCAGTTGCCCCAAGTCGCTTCGCCTTTACACCCTAAGGTGGTATGCCCAAAACGTTGGCATTTAAAACAACGCATTGGGATCGGGAAATAAGGTCTCACACTAAGGCAAAGGAAGCCAGCCTTAACATGCTCAGGAAGTTTTGTGCTACTGAATGTCAGAATAATGGAGTCAGATTTGATAAGATTGTAATCAACCCTCTTCAAGATATGTTGTACATCAACTATATCTTCCGGAGCCCACTCACATTGCAGTTCCTCCTTGGGAACATCGACTAGATCCTGGCATGTCAAAACACCTTTGCTGTAATTCAAGGTTCTGTGCATTTCAGTGTCTCTGGCATATTCCCAAAGGCATTTAGTAGGTTGGAGGTTAGCTGCCTGCTGGGAATTGGAAGTTTCCACTAGCAAGGTCCCATTGCG